>NW_020799097.1:17973724-18261865 GCF_003259725.1 Athene cunicularia
TGCGGGAGGCGAGCGCCGGCGGGGTGCGGGGCCGCGGTGCCCGCGGTCTGCGGCTCTTGCAGGCAGCAGCCTGGGCAGCGGACGGGTGCGAGGGGCCGCATCTCTCCCGGCAGTGCGCGGCGCGTATCCCGGAGGCTGGAGCCCTACTCGACCTGCTGGAGAAATGTCCTGAGCACCAGAAGAAGGGAGGTTTTCCCGTCGTAGTTTTTGAAGGGCTGGATGCCACAGGTAAGAGCAATGTACTGTTGAAGAAACACAGATGAGAAATTGTTGGAAACGGCAACTGCTATGGCTTTTAGCCAGGCGTGAGGCTTAAAAATTCAAAAAGCCCTGGAAACCTGTGACAGATTTGAAAGAATCAGTAGTTATAAATACCAGTCCATCTTCTCTTACTTGTAAAGGATCAAACGGCCTATGCTAATTTTCATTCAGTGGATGAATTCCTTATCTATAATATGTAAATGAAAGAATACAAAGAGTAGAGTACTGAAAATTAAATTTCTTGTGCAGATTATAAAACATACTTTTACAAAAGAGTCTTCAAATCAATGAACTGAAGCGGTGGTAGTCTTGGAAACTGGCAGCAGTTTGTCTCAGAGAGAAATACTAGTTGCCTCTGAATAAATTTTTCTGACTTTTCAGTTAAAGAGGACTGAAAATTCCCTCTAAAAAGAAAGTAGTGGGTGACAGCATGTCAACATCCACATGAACTGTGACCTAGAAAAATGTTATAAATGGGTATGTACAGAAATTGCCATACATTTAATGCATTTAAAGGAGTGCAGACCGAAAGCTGGCAGGAGGGAGAGGGGTAGAAGGCCCTCAGAGTAGGAAGTGCAACCAGACATAATCATTTCCCACTGAAAACCTTATCACAAGATACTCAGGTTACATAGTCAGGTGTCAGAACATGTGCTCCAAGTGAACAGGTAGGAGCATTTTCCCGTTTTCAAAACTCAGTTGTATCTGATACACAATATAACAAATGTTTCCTCCTCTAAATGGAATGCAGGCAAAACCACTGTAACCCGGTCTGTTAAGGACACCCTCAAAGGCATTCTGCTAAGTTCCCCACCATCTTGCATCAGCCAGTGGAGGACAATATTTGATGGTGAGCCAGCACCCATTAAAAGAGCATTTTATGCTGCAGGCAACTACATTCTTGCTTCAGAAATAGCGAAAGCATCCACTCAGGCACCGGTGATCATTGACAGGTTTGTATATTTAAGAAGTCATCTTACGTCAGTGCTATCATACAGTTGTTCAGTGTAACAAGCAGAAGTTGTCAATGACAGACTCTAGGATTCTTCTTTTTTCTCTCTCTTTTTTTTTTTTTTTTGGAAGTGCTACTTTTCAGATAGTCAGATAAATAGTAATTACTCTAAAGAGTAATACTTAAGATGGGGGACTTCCATCACAGTGTGGTACTCATAACTGTCTTTAGGACACCTGAAAAGTTGTACATCTTCAGTTAGGAATAGTGGAGGTATGGACTGTGGGGCCTGAGCCAAACCAGGCTTCTGTGATAAACCTGAGGAGAATCAGGGCTGCTGATCATGTCTGTATGTAAGATGGGTCTGAGATACAGGCGGATTAGAATGACCGAGTTTCAGGTAGACTCACTCTTTGAGGATGTAAAGCCAGAAATATGCTTCCCACTTTTTTGATTTTGTTTATATATTTCTTACTTTCACTAACGTAGACAGCTTTCAGTATTACTCTTAATAAAGAAAGTCTAGATGCACTTTGAAACCCCTGGCTTCTTTTAGTAGATGTACTGTAACGTTCCCCCACAACACAGATACAGAGTGGTTTGCATGTGTATGAATGCTGGTTTTAACCAGCCTCAAAATCACTGAAATGTATAAAATACAGTGACTTATAGTGGTGGGAATGTTAAATGCAAGTGAAATGCACAACTATTAAAATCTGTCTTCATTCACGTGTCGTTGAAGACTGCACTTTCTCTACTGCCTGTTGCATGAAGTAGAATGGGAACCACAAAGAAGGAACTCAAGGGTATTGGATTTTGACATATAATGTCTCTTCTTTTGACCTCTCTATGAGAAGACTTTTTTTTGATAGGATTATTTGGAACACAGTTTGCATAATGTGTAGCTTTTGCCATATGTTTTAATTAAAAATTCACAGTAATTATGTATATTGTGTTGAGTATTATCATTCTGTTAAGAAGTAATGGATAGCACAGAACTGTTCTTTACATTTCCCTTCAAAATCAGTGTCACCTACCTTGTCATTATTGCAGTTGTTGTTACAGTGACACCTGTCTCCTATATTACCTAAGAACTAGTGTCCTCTTTAAAATTTCTCTCTTCATTCTGTATTTTCCTGACAGGTATTGGCACAGCACAGCTGCCTACACAATTGCCACTGAAATAAATGGGAAAGTCCAGGATCTTCCTCCAGCTAACGACAAGGTGTACCAGTGGCCAGAGGATCTGCTTAAACCTGATCTTGTTCTTCTCCTGACTGTTGACCCTGAGGAGCGAGTTCAGAGACTTCAGCGTCGGGGTCTGGAGAAAACAAAGGAGGAAGCTGAGCTGGAAGCTAATATCTTGTTTCGCCAAAGGTATGCTTTAATGAGGGATAAGAGGATGGAGACAATCTTGGCTCCTGTGGGGTCAGTAGTAAATGTCCCACTCGCATTACTGGGACAAGGATTTCCTGCATCTAAGCTTTTGGGTTAGGTTTTTTTTGGAGCTGACAAGGAGGGTCTGTCACTTCCAACTGAAAGTGAAAACTGAAGGTGAAGAGCTTCATTCTCCTGCAAAGGAGCTTTGAGTTAAAATAATTGTATTTTGATACTTGCTGCTTTTATTGTAGCACTTTTCTCATTGAGGTAGTGAAGGAGAGAGACCTAAAAATTCCAGAACTGGGGGGGAAGAAGTTGAAAGCACATAGCTTCCCCAGAAAAGTCTAGAATTGAGCTCCAGATTAAGAGAATAAAATAGTCAATACATTCAGTGGAGCCTTCAAAGTGATTCAGCTCACCACCTGCTTGGAGCCCAGTGATCTAAGCATAAGCATCTAGAGCCATTTGATATGATCTGAGACATCTGCATGAAGCTGGCAGATGTGATGCAGAATCTGTGGACACTTTCTGGTCCAGCAGCTGGAAGCTAAATGAGATAGTCCAGAGAATCTCAAGCAGTACTAGATACATTTGTTAAGCAACTGAATTGCACCTTGGGTATCTGACTTCAGGGTGTGCTGAATTGCTGTCTAGACTCTGCCTAATGTGTTGATTAGATCATCACTGTCTGCACTGGAAACTTAAATACTTAGTGCTCATGTAGATACCTCAGTTATAGACACCTGAATGTCAGTGTCCGCACCTACAAATCACAAAGCTGAAATCTACCTCTAGGGTTTTAACATAGCTGGTGATGATACACCTTAAAAAATATCCCCGGCTTAATTCTGACAGAAACTCTGTGCGGACACACAGTTTATATAGCGGAACCTGCAGAGGGATGAGTGAGCTAGGGAACATGCTGCCATTTAAGAATCTTTCATGTTCTAATTCTCTTACTTCCTATTTCTGTCAGAAAGCCTTTGGTTTGGTTATTTCTACTTGTTAATTATGTCAACCTGGATGTGAGAACATCCAGAATCTTGCTTAATTCATCTTATGACTTGTGGGGGCATAGAAAATGATATTGACATTCTCACAGTCTAAGTGTGGAAGAGTTCTGCATTATGAGAAGGCTCATAGTTTAAGCGAGGAGGTACTCATCCTGTATTTCATCCCATTATTCCTCAGTTAGCAGAGCTGATCAGAGGAAAGAGTTGAACAATGGGTCAACTCTGTAATCCAGTAACTCAAAACTGAGATCAGTCAGTGAGCACACCTGCACAATGCCCTGCCATATAGTTCAGAGACACCTTAGCAGGCTCTGAATAAATTAATTCAGGTGTTAGAAGCAGGTTGTCCACTGTACTGCTATACCAGACTGTAACCAGTGCAAAGCTGTAAAGAAAGAAATACTTTAATGCCATGCCATGTGAATATGGATAGAGCTCTGGGAATCAGTGTCAAGGAAACTATGCCCTTTGAGGTTCATACTGTAACAGTTACTATGAGTTTATTGCTCTTTGCAGTAGATTTCATTCTTAGCTTCATATTAGATTTTTTCCTTTGTCTCTGCAGTGTGAACACTTTCTCCCAAGACTGATGACTAATGCCATTTCATATTCCTGTAATTTGTTTCATTTCTCTTGTTTTAAATAGAGTTGAAGAGTCCTACAGAAGGATGGTGAATCCTGCCTGCCAAGAAGTTGATGCCAGCCCCTCCAAGGAAGAAGTTCTTAAGACAGTGCTACAACTAATTAAGAAACACTGTGCTTTGTGAAAGCAACTTTTGTGTAATAGCACTTAAAAGATAATTTTTAGTGCACTTAAAAGATGCTTTTTATTGCCCCTATTGTTTTGGTACCTGAAAATGCACTGTTATGTGTGCACTGTTTCATCCCACGGAAGAATCTTTTCTTTCTTCTGTCAACAGTAATCAGTGCAGGTTATCTGTTTCACTGTTGCCTACTGTACTTTTCTGTATAAGGCAGAATACTACTCACATGTTATTCAACATTCGTAGTAAAGCCACAACATACTATGGTACGAAGTACCTCAAAGTGCTCTCTGACACTGTGACATTTCAAGACACTATCATGTTGCATCTTCATCACCAGGAGAACCTGTTCCTGCATCCGTTGTGTACCAGATTGCGCTGGACTGCAGCAGGAGCATTAGGTGCCCAAGGAGAGGCTGAAATGTCATCCAGCAGTAAACCAATAAAATAATCATAACATTTAGGAACAGACAATCGAGTGGCCCAGTGTTGTTTACTGGACTAGAGAATGAGTAGCTGTTGCTGTGATGGGCATCCTGGAAAAAATGTGTCGTAAGTGAGGGCCAGTGCACATCTAGGCTCCTAAGTAATAAAGTCCAAGCCTGTCAACATATGCAACTGAAATATCAATTCATTTTAGAGGGAAACAGAGAATGATGACATATTCTAAAGAGATACCTGAGAAGAACCTGAAATTAAATTATAAATGATTGCTAAAATATTTGTGAACAAAACATCCTATTAATATTTGTTAATGTGTATTTGTGTTCTTTTAAGAGAATGTGAAAAGAAAAATTGCTGAGAATCTCAGGAATGGGAATGATTGTACCTTTTCACTTCACCTTTTCTTTCTTGTGTGGGTTTTTGCACATGTTGAATGTATCATCAAGACTTCAGCTCTGCAAAGGCTTATTTTTAAGTACATTAGTTACACTATTGTTACTGCTAAACGCAAAACTAAATACATGGATAAGCCTTTGTGGGGTCAGAAATTAACTGCAGATCCATAAAGAACATAACTAAAATGTAAATTTGATTTAAAGCATTGTTTTTCTTACTTCCATGTGTTAAGCAAGTGCAATTATCAATGAATCTGCCCTGTAAAGAAAAATGTACTTACTAGTGCAGTTCCTATATCCAATCTGTATGTGCAAGGTGATATTCTAAAAATAGATTTTATTCATTCACTGTTTAATGTTTGTGAATATATGCAATTAATATGATACATTTATACATATTAGTAATATATGCTGTTGTATTTGGTGTATTATTTGCATAACAGTAGCCTTGGGATTTTCCATACATGCAGACAGAAAATACATAGTTCTAGGTGCTCCACTTACTTTAAAAATTCTGAAATATTCAAGTATTCAGTCCTGGATAGAGGAAATTCACATATAGAGGGCATCACTGTACATGGATAATTAGGGTAAAAACAGCGTTCTTGCCCTAAACATTGTGTAGCCTTACCTTTTCCAGGTTAGAAATCAGTTGGCCTGAGAAACACCACTGAATGCCTTTTCTCCTTCTGCAAACTTGCATGAAGCCAAACTGCATGGTTTTTAATGCTGAGTTTTTAAAAGTATAGGTTTGTATTTAAAAGAGCATTG
The DNA here is from genome assembly GCF_003259725.1 of Athene cunicularia. Lineage (NCBI taxonomy): Eukaryota > Metazoa > Chordata > Aves > Strigiformes > Strigidae > Athene > Athene cunicularia. The sequence goes on from NW_020799097.1 coordinate 17,979,705, forward strand.
ATAATATATATGCAACGAGTGGCAATCAGACACTATTAATTACACACATGCAGTATATATTCATGGTCCATGTTTTTCTTTAACCCCAATTTGCTTAGGCAGACTAGCAGAACAGCAAAGCGAGGCAGACTAATGTTCCCTTTCTCATGCCTTTGTTAGAATTAAAAGTCATCAAGAGGTTGTGTGCCACATGCAGGATGTTGGTGTGCATAATCACTCCCATACTTCCCATTTCTGCCACATTTTTGTCCACAGTGTCTAAAAAGACTGCACTACTACTTTAAATTACATTTCTAACAAATGTAGAGGTTTGTCGCTGGCTGCTGAAACGCAGGCAGGTCTGAGAGAGGAGCAGCAGCAATACACGAATGCTGGCTCTTGCACACCCAGCGAGAGCATCACCTGCTTCGTGTGTTAGAAACTGTTTTGCTGGCAGTTTGATGGCCACAAGAGGTCAGAATTTTGGCTTCAGTGCTTAAAAGATCTGAAGCTCCAAGTTATTTCCATGCAGATTCAGAAACTTAGGCTGTTTCTTGGTAGATAAGACCGATTTTCTTCAGTTTTGGAGTGTGATCGTTGTGTAAAACTGGGAGATCAGCCCATGACACAGCGCTGGCCTGTGGCCATCAGCCTCTGTGTGCCACAGTCCCAGCGTGGTCAGCCCCTGGAGCACCTCGGATTCTCTGCAGCCAGCCCATTCCAGAGGCCGTGCATTTGCTAGCACAGAAGAACGCTGCTCTCTGTCAGTCATCCTCAGGGCAGGGGACATGCCAAAGCCTGTTTCTTTTATTACTACCCCAGCAAATTTAGTTACTTACTAACGTACAAGTACAGACATAGCTTTAGGATGTGATCCTGCAAAGATCCTGATACTACAGTCCTCAGAGCACCTGGGGTGTTAGACCAGTGAAGTACACACACACTTAGTTTCAAGCTTCTCAATAGTTCTGTTAAAGTCAGTGAAACTGGCCCTTACTGAACAATAAATGCTATTTGTAAAGTTCAGATGTTTCCTGAAGTGCAAACCAATAATTTCATTGGCCCAAATTAATCTTTCTGTACTTTTTAGTTACAAAAAGTCTCCAAGAGTTTTAGGTGAGAGAATCTTACGAAAAATGTCATTTTATAGAACTCACTATAGTAATTCAAGCACCTCTCTTCTAATTTTTAATCTAATTTGCTTCTATTTTTTTTGGTCTAGAGGGGACTAGATACTTAAATAAAATGGTATTCAGTTGCCTAAACATAGACATCCACAGACAGTTAGTCTCCCTAAGGTATCTGAGATGTCTGTATGGGGCTGCCAGATATGACACGAGACATTTGGTTGAGCTGTTGATCTGCAGAGTGGCAGCTGGAGGCCTGCAGGGATACCATATGGTGCCTAAAATGGCACTATTCACCCATTTAAGCAGTGAGAGGGTTAGAAAGCAGCAGTGCAGCCTCTTTGGGCTATGCCTATATTAGCAGGTGGCCTGGAACAAGTAGGGCAGATCAGTAGCACAGAGGAGCTGGCACAGAGGACCCAGTGTGCACCCTTCATGTATTTCAGAGATTTATTTAGACCAGCTCGAATCTCATCACATTGACTGGTCTCGTGTCAGCGGTTGTAGCACAGTAATTATGCTCCTACACCAGATTTGGTTTAGCTTTGGATGGATGGAGTCCAGTTCACAGACGCCAGGATGTTCCACGATGTGAAACAAAGCATGGTGAGGAGGGGTGGGCAGGAGGAACCCTTCAGAAGTGCGTTGCTGATCCAAGCTGAAATGCTAATGTTGTTGTATTAAATAGATGCAGTGTAGAAGCAACATCTATTGGAAAGGTTTCCTTGGAATCAAAACAGACTTCAGGTCCGGTTTCCTCAGTGTCCTGATTGAGGGCTAACCTGGAATATGCTACAGCTCCTTTTGGTCCATGTTCCCAGGTTTCTGAAGGGGGTAACCACAGGATGGAAGCAGAGTAGAGTGCATTTTGGTGTGTGCTTGGCCCCGTCCTGCCATAGCATGGGGTGTACCCATGGTGCTCTCACCCAGAGCTGGGAGTAGTAAGTGCGGCTATCAGCCTGAGAGATGAGGTAACCGCTTGTAAGCAACTATCAGACTTCAGCAGTGAAATGTAAGGCTCGTGTTCAGCGATTCTTCTCCCAAAAATAAAAGTTTGCAAGACAAATTCCTTGAAGTCAGATGCTAGGCGGTGACATGCAGGCTCTTTCAGAAGACATGAAATACCTATCCCCATTACAGATAGAGTTTCATAGTCATGACTTTTACCATTATTTTCTGTAGAGATAACAAGTGACTTTATATACAAACTGATGTTTTATCAAGTAGGAGTTTACTGTGCTGAGTGCTTTGAACTAACACGTGATAGCCAGAGAGCTCAGTTCTTTAGGTTTTCTTCACTGTTCTGTATTTTGTGTGGTTTTTGCATAGCATTACCAGTTTCTAGAATTTTGCCTCAAAATGCACATGCTGCCTCCACTATCAATTCCTGACAGTTTCAGTGGAAGAAGAGTCAGGACATTCCATGGGACTTTGATGGAAGAAAAAAATGTCTCTCTTCAAGCCCATTATCCTTTTCTTTTTTTTTTTTTTTTTTTTTCTTTTTTTAAAGGAATGAATAATTGCTAGTTGTCTGTTAAAATTCATTAGGTTTTTCAGTCCTAGTTCCCTTATTTTTGTAATTTGAATTTTTGAAGAAACACGTAAGACTGAATAGTTGCTGCAGGGGGCTGCACTGACTTTGATCTTTTAAATGGAAAGCTATGTTCAATAAAATTAAATCAGCTCTTTTGTAAAGACAAAGATCATCACCCTCTGGCTTAATTTAACTAAACAGATGTAGGGTTTATGTAAATATGCAGTCATTGTCATGTGAAACAAAAGCTAGAATACCCTGTCATTAGTGGAAAAATGCATTCTGTGTTACCAGCTGGTCAGTCATGACCTTTTATTGAGCCATAGAGACAGTGCATGTCATGTACTCTGAAGCAGGGGAAATATGATGAAAAATGCTATGTCTGCAAATTCATTGTTTATGAAAAGAGCCAGCCAGATAAAGCCCCATTTTAAGAACTCTGTAGGTACAGAATGAGCTCCAGTGGGGTAATTTACTTTTTCTGCTGCTCTCCCCACTCCTGGGGCTGTACAGGTCAAAGGTTAGTGCAGTCTGTGCATTTACTTGGGCCTTCAGTTTTTTGCAAAAGATGTTGTAATCAGGCAGGCACATCTTTTCTTGAAAGGGTGGAAGACACAGTTTCTGCAGAGGATCAAGACCACCTCCCACAGCTGGAGGTCTCCCAGGCCAGCAACTCTGAGGCTTTTGTTGGTGATACAAACACTCTTGTAGAAGACCATGTCCAAATAAGCTTTCCTTGACTTTAGTGGTATCAGTCAGACTTGCGTGAGGTTGGAGTGGTAAGTAACGATGCACCACGCTAACGAGTCTCACCTGCTAATGCAAGCAGATTTCGGTCTGTTGACACACAGAAGTTACTGGGCTTCTGCTGTCTCTGAAGTCTGGTCCGTATCCAGCTGCATGTACTCCTTGTTTCCAGCCTGTACGGTTTCAGGATGAATGCTCCAGTCCATGACTGCAGCTCCCAGAAACTTCCCTTTCCCTCCTGCGTTCCAAAGAGCCGGCAGCACAAGTTCAGACACCTCGATACCCATCTCGTCCTTCCAAAAAAGAAATCCTCAAACATCTTAACACTATTTTTAGTTTTCTCTCCAAAATGTTATGTAATGCTTCTGTGTCAGGTTGGCAAACATGTTTCTGTGCGAATATTTTCATTTGAGCTTTCTCACCCTGCAGCAGTGTTTTACAGGAGCTGATTACCTAAGCTTGTCTGTTGTCAAATGAGCTATATAGACATTCCTTAATAATGTTCATCTCTTATTTTTGTGTACTACGTATCTATGTTGCCCAAACAATATGGAAAAAGCTCTGCTTTTCCATTTTCCACGAGATTTGTTTGGTAAATGCAATATAGGCTATTTTAGTGAAGGGAAAGCACTTATTTAGCTTTTATTTAGCAGTTCCCAGCTTCTGAACTGCCATTGGCTTTAACTGTGGTATTTGGGATCAAAAGCTTTTAACTGGGTCTGACTTTGCTTCCCTGTAGCAGCACAGCTCCTCAGCTACCATCACCATTCTCATATGACTCTTGTAACACAGCAGAGTTCAGGTCTAGAGTTCACCTACTTTACAATTACAGCTGCCTCCCTTGGAGAATGCATCATCTGTGCAACAAACTGCTCTCAAGGTACCGTAAAAAGCCTCTTCTTTTTCTGTGTGGGAGTTTCACTAGGCAGACAGCTAGGAAATTATCTGAATGTGGGCTCTGCATAGGAAATTAGAACTTATTTATCTGCAGCTGCAATTCAAAGGAAGCACCTATATGTAGCATTGCCAGAGATCACCAAAAATAGATTCACTTTCTCAAAGTGTTTGATCTTAGCAAGAAATTGCTTGGCATTTTACAAAGGTTTTCCTGTAAATCTGAATCTGTTGGACCAAAATCTGTGCTCACATAAATCTCCAGAGCCACTGGATTTACAAGGTGGTTTTTCAGGATGACTTCACAGTATTCAGAAGGGACAGGGGTTGCTACCCTCATCTTTTCCAAAGGAGTTCTTTGGGCAGTTCTTTTCAGGGCAAAACAAAAGAGCAGCTGCAGAACTGTCCTGGAGAAGGAGAGCAGAACGGTCTGCAGCCATTTTCAGAATGGTACACACAAATTTACTGGTCAGAATGGTCCCTGATGTCCACCCTGACAACAGGGCCCTGGGACACTGCCCATGCCTCAGAAACTCAATCAAACAAAATGGCAGAAGGCTGCAGAAAGCCCCTTGGGGAGGGCAAAGGAAACCAGGAAAAGTCTTCCAACACAAACAAAACAACCTGGGAGACCTGGGAGCTGCTCTACATTTGCGGCCCACCAAGTGGAGGGGAGATCTGAGTCAGAGGGGAATCAGTGAGGGCTGTGGTCAGCCCATGCCATAATAAAGAATGAGACAGGAAAAATGGGGGATATTGAAACAAAAGGCAGGCTCAGAGGAACACACATTTCCCTCCTGCCACAAAAAGCACAGTAAATATTCCATACAAAATCAGCAATGGAGAAAAAAAAAAGAAACTGAAGAAAAAGCAAATGGTAGAGAGTTTTCTGTTTCAAAAACTCACCATCGATGAGACAATCACACTGATGCAAGATTGTAGGATTGCAAGTATGCAAGGATGCTGGACTGGATGCACACCATCCTGAACTGTGTATACGTGTATGTGTGCATGTGCGTGTGTATGTGTGCACATCCATGCTGGAGGAAGGCATAGGGAATTAAATCTGTCTTTGAATACATAGCTTAGTTATATGACAGGATTTTTTTTTTTTCAAATGCCTCATGCCTAGAATTTTCATGTGCATCCCTAAGGAATGGCAACTGTGGGTCAGTAGATCCCAGTAGTTCACCCAGGCTGCCTGTATAGCTCACCAGTGGGGAGAAATGACCCATGCATGCATAACCTGATCCATGCAAGGGACACTTCAGCGGGTGAAATGCTTCACATGTGTTGTTTTGCCTCCCTAGATCTGAGTGCCATTTAGCACACTTCTTAAACCCCTGCATATGTTACTCAGTCTGCACTGTGATCCTCTAGTAGAGCGTGACTTCTCTCACATAGGAAAGACAAGGCTGGTGATTTCCTAATCTTTTCCCTACAGGGCTACAAGAGCAAGAACACTCTTATTCCAAAAGCAATTTTAGCCTGACTCTTATCGGAGAAAAGAGTCAAGGGATTGAACCTCTGAAGGCAGAGTAAGGATCTGACTGGTGGTTATGCCTTCCTGGAATGTATTTTGTCAATTTGTTGTACAAAGGAGGAGGAGCACTGCTGTCCTGGTGCTCTCAAGGTTGGTGGGTGATCCCTGGCCAGTCTTTTCACTGGAAGGATACCACCAAGGTGTGGTTGCACTGCTGGGCAGATGTGAGTAATGCATCTGATAGGGAGAAGGATTTAATATGGACCTTCTGCTCAGTCTTTCCACTTTGGTACTTTTGGAGACCATTAAGTTGTGTGTAATTGCTGTAATGAGTTCCTTGATTAAAGTCTACATTCTGCATGTAAAGTGCAGGTGCTTCATTCAAACTTCTGATTTCATCTTTGGCAGACAGCAAAAAGATGATGTGTTGATCAATTTTTAGAAATCATCAGCAATAGGGATGGAAGGAGTGTTTTGGACATGATTAAAATGCTTAAACCAAACCTAGCAGCCCAAGAAACTGCTCAAGAAGTTTCTGAAGCTCAACTTCTCTCATACATATATCTCTCCCCACCTTCACACAGGACTATAAATGCTAAGGCAGTAAGAAATCCTGTTCACAGAGGGGACTGTATCAATAAAACCACAGCAGGCTTCAAAGCTTTGTGGGATGCTTGTTCTCAGCATTGTTTCACCTTTCTGTTTGAGGGTTTGTTTTTGTTTTGTTGTCTTCCTCAGCAGCTGTACTTACTGTGAGAGAAATGAATATATTGTAGATGGTGTTGGCTCATATCCCAGAGGAAAAATTTTAGAGGTGAATGATTTTAACATTTCCCACTGTCAGGTTAAGGAGCAGAAAATAGCAGCAGAATTGGAGATATTGACCCAAGAGGGGGTGAACAGATGACCAGTGGGAAGGAGGAGTTGAAAGATTTCTGTAATCAAGCTTTTTGTTCTAGTTTCCACCCTACAGAGAAACAGCTTTTTTTGTAAATATCAAACCTTGCTTTACCTTGGCTTACAGTATTAGGGAGAAAATAGACAGGAACATACTAGCACACCACAGAAAAAAACCAAATCATGTCATTTTGCTTCCAGCCATGCCAAGTGGTATGGCCAGTTGTGATAGGGAAAGTCCCGAATCCAGTTTCAGTAAATCAAGCACAGATGAGGCATCAACAAGTCTGGGGTTTGCTTTTGTCTCTTGGGACTGGGGTTGTGTTAATGTTACATACCCAGCCCGTGGAGCTGGGGTACGTCACAGAAGTCTGGATCTGGGTCTGAACTCCTTCAGAGGTCACAGTTGCTTCGACTGGGGATTTGGATTAGGTCCATTACAGATTATCACTCTGAGCTCTAATATTCTTTCTCAGTGTGGAATTAACAGGATCCACATGGTGGATTTGGAATCTAATATTCAAATGTAGAAAGCCTTGGACACTAAGCTCAAGAGCTGCACGCATGCTGAGGCTCAGCCTAGCAGGTCCTGCATGTTGGTCAGTGGTGAAAAAGTGTCTTGCCCTGTTTCAAGCAGTGGAAGAGGTTTACAGACTCAGGATATATTAATTTTCAAATTCTGCAATAAAAAGAATCGAAAATTTGAAGCAATGGAGTTGTATGGGGAATATTTAAATGAATTTCAGAAGACCTCCTTGTCTTCATAATGTGTTCTCTATCATAAAAGGGTATGGAAGGAACAGCATTTCTTTTAGACAAATATCTCTTATTTCTTTTGTCAAACGTTTTCTTTTGTAAGAGCTGTCTACCCATCCCAGACAGAAGCAGGGATCTCAGATTGCATGCTTTTTCCATCACTGGCTGTCTGCCTGCACACATGACCTATTGTTGTCCCTGCTGATCTGTGCAGAGACTCATACAGAAAGGAGCGCTGCCTCTTGACATTAAGATACACTTTCTGACCTCTGGAAAAAGGATTTTTAGTGTGAATTTGGGGAGTGAATTTTGCCCGAGGCAGAATCCTGTACTGTGAAAACCTCCTCTTGCGGGACCACGGGGGCTCAAAGGGAGATGAAGGGAGGCAGGTTCCCCTCCACAAAGTCTGAGAGGAGGTGGGGAGGGAGGGCAGAGCCCCAGCCACCCAAGGTAGGTGACTCGGTTTTGGCAGACTCCCTCAGAGATCTACAGACCCTGAGGCTTTATCTGCAGGGTGGCCAACATCTGACAAAACAATCTCCTGGAAGCCTCGTTGAGGGAACCTCACAGACTTTGCTGCCGCTTGCCCAGATTTCCCCACTCAGGGAGCGGATCTGGCATGGGCGATGTGAGCAGTCTGATTTCAAAATGCACCGTGCCATAAATTCCATCAAAGAGGGAAGCACTGTGGATCAGACATCAGGCTCTGACCCACCCACATTGCTCCATTTGCCTGCCTAACTGTATTGAGATGCCAGATCCTTTTCTTTTAAGTTTCTTTTATTTTACGCCTTCTATTAATCCACTGTATCAAGCATGCTTGCACATAAAGGGAAATCTGCAGCACATTAGACTAACTTTGTCTCTTCTGAAGTTGGTTGCAGTTCTGCAAGGCATCCTTTAGAGTCGGTGTATAGATAATATAGGGCCACGAGAGGGAGCGAGAGCACTAAATAAGGCAGTTTATGATTTAAGAGGGGATTATACATCTGGATAAGCACTGTCAGCTTTAGAGTGATAGAAACGCATAAAACATAAAGAGCTGGAGGATCAGGGGGGGCTGGCTGAGAAGGTATGTGGTTGCACTAAAAGGTGGAAAATCAAAAGATAACTTAAAGCCATTCTGCTACATGTGGTAGGCGTTGGGTTTTTTTTTTGGTTTTTTTTTTTTTTCAATTCTTGATTTGTTTTTATAGAGAACACTGGCTAAGTTGCCTAAACTGCTGAATGACATAAAGATGTAGCTTTTACAAGTACCTTTATACCATCCCTCTAAGAGAAAAGGAAACGAGGTATATTAAACAGCATGATTAATACTACCCTCGGTTGCACAGAATTTAAGCACAATACTTTATCTTCACAACAGCACTGCTGAAGCAAGGTTTGCCTTTTCTGTCACCGCTCTCTTGTGTGGCTGTGAGCAAATCACCCAAACTCAGATCCTCAGGGATAATTAGGTAACTAATACTCAGAAAAATTGCCGAACTGAAGTACCTAAATTATACTGTAGTCCTATTTCCCCTATGCCCCATTTACTCTATATGTCTGAAATGAATGTGTTATAACTTCTTCCCCTCACAGAGAAACTGAACATGCTCAATACACTAAAGAGTGTAAGAAGATTATATGTTGCAGGTACCTGGGGCTCAGGAGCTTTGATTGTTACAACTAGCATAAAATAACTGGATTTTTTTGATGATGCTGGTTTTTGTTCAAGTGTATCTTGGGCTGGTTTTCCATGCAGCCTTGCAGAAGGCATGCTGCTGAGACTACAAGCCAGGTATTCTGATTAAAAAGTCAAGATCCCCAGAGCTCTGCAGTGAGGCACGCATGGCATTGATCTGGCTTCCTATTACAGACCTGTCTTTTGTGTCACCTGAGTTTTATCAGTTTGCTTTATTGTAATGGGTTCGTTCAGGCTGCAATAATTAAGGGCGTGTCAGATTTTTCCAGAATACGATCTTATTTTTCAATGAGCTATAAAATTTCACTCTTGGCTGCAACTTGGCATATGCAGTTGAGAACCTGCTGCTTTTAAAGCATTTTTGAATGCCTTGAAGCATTCTTTGAACCAAATTGGGCCATTAAGAAAAAGGGGACTGTACTCCATAATAAACTGGTTCTTAAAACCTCTTTCAAGTCAGTAGGAATTCCTCCCCCTCCTTCTTCTGATATCTTTCAGGCCACAAATAATGGCTGGAGTCATATGAATTACTGGTGTTAAAGATATTACAAAATTTCATTGTGGAGGTAACATGTTACCTCCCCAGTTAAGCTTGTATTGAGTTTTGATTTTAAAGCAGGGGGAAAATTTACTGTTGAAAAATCAGTTGTGGTGCCTCAAGAATTACATGTACTGTGAAAGTCCATGACTCTTCTAAACAGTCTAAGAAGTGGTATTTACGGTGAAAGGTGCCTGAAATGTGTCCTTTTAAGACCCCATTTTTAGTTTCTCATAACGTTGTCATCTTTCTGAGTTTAAATATCCCCTGCAGCATACTTGCCCCTGGGTGAATGCTTTTGGAAAAGTGTTAGCATCCAGGAAAAACATTTCAAAAATGGTGCACTGATTCCCCAGCATGGCATAAAAGAAAAGATGAGCTGCTTCACCCATTTTAGAAAGTTTCAGCCACCATTTTGTTGAAGGACTCTAGTATCTCCATTGTTTGCACCACGTCTGAAACCTGAGTTGTGGGCCACTCCTGACTAGCTGTCAGAAACATGCTTGTACTGTTCACCTGAAAAAAAGCTATCAGCATCTGGCTAAGTCATAAACTTCAGCATCCTTTCAATTCATGGCAGCTCAGAGGAGGCTTGTTAAAGAGACCCAATGCTGCCATCGGTGAGCATGATCTGACGGGGCTGAGCAGAGCTCTCCCTGCAGCCTCATCACCCACATCCAGCATCAGGCATTGGGCATGACACAGGGCTGCCTCTGCCGGCTCTCCCAGCTCACCACCAGCACCGACGGGCAGTTCGAAGAGCTTTGTGATATCAGCCTCAGGATCAAAAAATTTGGGATGAGACAAAACCAAGGAGCTACATACTCAAATGTGCACAACGGAGGACCACGGTCTGTATGGAGCCAATGGACAGAGCTTGTTGTCATTTGAGGCTCCAGCCACTGGTGAACAAAACAGGACTTACCAGGTTCAGTCCAACAAAATGTCCTCTTCTATATCCCCACCTTGGACACTAAATGAGATACGTGGGGTTCAGGAAATGGATCAACACGGGGATTTAGCAAAGCCTTGTTAAAAAGAACCCTCGTCTCACTTTAACAATGGAAAGCAATGAAGGGCTTGCATCCAGGGGAAGGCTTGATGGGTCCTTAAAGCAGAGTGATACCCAATCCTGTCCTCTGACTGTGAAGCCCTGTGCAATCCTCAGTGGGGGTAACAATTTTCTCCCCAGCCCCTCCGAACAAAGAGTTTGACAGCAGATCCAATGTGTGGCCAATTTTTTCAAGTAGATATTGAATTTGTGGCAATCTTCCTGCACAATGCTTGGTCCCCTGAGGAGCCACCTCCTTCCTGCAACACACGGCTTGCCCCCTGCCAGTCACCTCCATCCTTCCTTCCCTCTATGCAGGCAGATGGGCCAAGGCTCAGGCAGGTCCATCCAAGCCCCAGGGCTCTTGCTGGATCAGGTCACCCCACAACCCTGGGCAAGAGGCATAAATCACTTTTTATTCACAGGTGGTAACTAAGTGTGTGTGTTCCTCATTGTAGTGCCTACCAGGGGACATCTGGTATCTGGTCTGCAGCAACACTGAGCTTTCAGGGTGACAGCTGGAATCACTGGAAATTATGCTTGGAGTAAATAAAGCATCCTATGATAAATAAAGCACCACAAAACAACATTAGCTAAAAAATCTGGGGCTTGGCATTTCAAATCAGGATTTAACAAATGAGAAGGTTTTGATGTGAATGTTTGTACCTTTTTCCTCATCCATAGCAGGAGAAGGGTGAGAACTATTCATGTCATAAGGATGCTATCAGGACAAATCCATTTGGGAAGCATTTGCATACTATCCTGATGGAGCCATAGACAAACTGGTCATGAACTTACTGATTTGTTTCCCACGACTGAATCTTTCTAAAGGGGTATTCCACTGAGGTTTTATTTTGAAAAGAGACAATCAAAGTAAAATTTTCTCAGTATTTTTCAGCACAAAATATACACAGTTTTTGCTAAAATTAAAAAAAAAAAAAAAAAAAAGATTTAAATTTGTTGAATAAGGGCAACTTGGTTTTATCCAGGATTTTTTCCTCATAGTTGATTAAAAAAAAAATGGCTTCAGTTCAGGTGGAATCTGTTTGAAATATCAGAATCTTTGCCTAACTAGAAAAAAACAAACCAAAACAAACATAAAATTGTCTAAGAGATATTTTATTTTGAGAAAGATTTGGTGTTCTTTTTGTCAATGGCTACCTTCAGATTACTTCAGTGGTGTTAGATTTTTGTTCTTTGATCTTGGAAATGCATCCATGGCTTCAAAGTGTGTGAGGACCTTAGTAACAGCATATCTGCTTTCACATTTGCATAAATCCAGGAAAGAGCATATCATTAGAGCTCAGTGTCAGAGATTAACAAGGTACCATGTTTAAGCAAAGTGTGATTATTGCTGACCAAAGTGGATAAAGGAATACATGTGAATAAATCAAAGGTATATAAATATTTATAGTGATAAAAATAATAATAAAGCATAATTCTGACAGCTTCTGAGGAGTGAGGGTCTGTGATTCTGCTTGAGATGAAAATCAGGATTAAGTCAAATAAATTAAAATGGTATGGATGACAAGGGCATCAGACCCAGGCTTTTCCAGACAGGGAAGAAGCAGCTTGTAGTGGGCTTTATTTCAGTCAGTACTTCAAAACAGTACCAAAAAATTGAGTAATTTCTTATATAAAACATAAACATGAACCTAGGCAGCAAGAATGAAAACACAGTTTTGAATGGACAGTAGCTTGGACAGGGTGATTTTCTTCAGTTATCTTGCTCTGACATATGTTGTTGTTGTATTCACAAGAATACACATGGTTTGAAATCATTGTGTCTTTCACTGAAGACATCAGGCAAAATTCCTTATAAAAATATTTCATATATTTTCTGAACGCTTTACTGCTGCCAGAATCGGCAAGGGTGCATTATCTAGAGTGCAATCAAATGTCATGCTAGAAAAGCGCTAAAGCCTTTTTAATTAAAAACGTTATAAAGGCTTAAGTAAAATTATAACTGCTGGTTACTGTAATCTTCTCAGAGGGGTACTCGTATGTGTATATGTGTGTGAGCGGGGGTATGCAAGTGTGCTGGAGCGCAGTAGAAAATGAACCCTGTACAAACAGTGAAGCACAATGTCTGCAAGAGTTCATCTGAACTTGCAGCTGTGCGTATGCTCCAGCCAGACCCTTAACCCTTTCAGGCTCCCGTGTGAAAGCGGCACAGCTTTGCAGGCTGGAGCACAGTGAGCACAGCCGTTAAACAAGATGTGAATTCTTCAATGAACATGTGACTTAAAAACTCACAAGTGGCTGTTCCCGTTGGCAACATGCAAGACATGCAACGTGCCTTTGCCCCTCTTGCTTCCAGGGATGAGTGAAGAATAGGAAGAGGTGGCACGCCAAAGCGAGTAGAGCTCCAGCTGTTTGTGACAGCTAAAATCTAAGGCAGGACATCTCAAAAACGCTCAAGGCAGGGTCAGAGCAGGTAGCTGCCTTGAGACAGGCTATTCCACCTTATATACTCCCCAGCTCCAGCCTCCATGCAGGAGTATATGGGACAGTTACTACTTCAAGGCATGAACTCCTCCTACCCAGATAAAATTGCTGCCCCTATTCCCATACCAGCAGTAGCGGGAAAGGAAAGCATTTCCATCTATAGTGCTCTGCTGCTTTTCCTTTCTGCCACGCTTTTTCCTTAGGACCCTCTTACCTAAGCTCCCTTCACTGAAACTTTTGCCTCTTTCCACCTTTCTGTCCCCTTTTATACTTCCTTGGCCCCCAAACCCAACACAGATTCTGCCACCACTCTGCCACTAACAGTAACGCTGAATTTTGCCTTGACAAACTATGTTAAGCTATAAATATCCTGCTGCAATATTCAGAATTCCCACTTTACACATGCTTGGCCATTATATTAACCAGCAACACCATGTAACTTCCAAAACTAACCATTGGCCTGTTAACGCTGACAGTTTAGGCATAATATAATGATGGAGATTTATTGTTTCAAGGCCAACCTGTGGCTTTGCTGTGAGACCCATGCAAAGGGCTGGATAATGATACATTGCCCCAGCAGCAGACTGCAAGGCAAGCTGAGTCACCCCAAGTGCCCTGCTCTAGTAGCCACTCACAGTATAGTTTTTTTATGGGGAGTCTGAGTTCTGTTGTGTGACTCTGGAAGTTGTACCACAATTTGGCCCCAAGGATGCTTACCTGTTTGAGAAACAAATTGCTGGAGTGACCTGTCCTTTTGTTACAAATTCACTGAAATGAACAGTTTAATGTGTCAGTACACAACTAATCATACGGAACCTGGTAAATCTCTGGTCTGTGTGTGTATTCTTGAAGCTGCTCTTGCACTTACTTGTATAACCTTTTACTTTTCTCATTTTAAAAAAGAAAATATTGCCTAGGTTGACTTCATCCAGGTGCCTCATCGGCATGCTCCCCTCAATGCATTCTCTGGATGCATTATCAGACATTCAAAGTAGGAGATTCAAATTAAAAAATAAAAGATCTTTTCCCAACTGTACTCTCCGCTGCTCCATCACAAAAACGACTGATGGCCAAAATGCGTGCACGAGACAGATTTCACCTACTACTGTGAGGCAAATACTGTTTCTTAAGCAGTGGTATCTTCCCTTCTATAGTCAACCAGTTCTTGTTTTGCCACCAAAGTAATTTTAAATAATTTTGCTTTGTTAAGGTGAGAATATAATGGATGTAAAAACTCCTTGGTACTTGTTTGTGTTCCTCACCTATTACAGGTCTGTTTATTTGCAATTAACGAATTTAAAATTACAAACTCATTGTACTAAACACTTGCAATGAAGCTCTTGCTTAATTTTTTTATGTCTTATGAAGGTAAGTGCAAGATGCCATCATGCCTGAGTTCAATTAATGAACTAGCAACATTTGAATAGCTTTTACGGGCAATATAGCACTAAGATTTGCAGTCAAATTAGGAAAATTGTTTGTGCACTGATAAGGAGGAGATTCAGCAGCATTTCTCCAGGAGAAACTTTGCACAAGATTTGTGATGTCCCAGCTGATTCAGTCCAGCATGCAGAAAGCATGCACAACTGTTGAAGGAACTGGGGCAGAAATTGCATCTGGGTGTTGCAGTGGTTGAAAGATCTGTCTACAGCTTGTACTATTTCAAAGTCAGTCACACTTTTAGGAACCTCTGTAAAGCCCCCAAATTATGGGTTGAAAATATCAAATATTGTTTTCTGGAGTGGTAAATGGTGATTGACAGCAGCCAGAAGGGGGGGTCTCTACAAATTTCTTGCGTCATCTGCTGTCATCCTGAAAACCGAGACATCTGTACTAGTTCATTAAACATCCTTGGGACTGCGCTAACAATTATAGGTGAGCCTGCACCAGTGCTCAGCTGAACATGCAGATGTAGCTGAGACCTGTAGCCTATTCTGGGACAGCAGTCTCTGGCCAAGTTGTCTTCCCAAGAGGACCATAAAAAAGATCTGGATTCAGCATTTTGGGACACAAAGCCTCTGTCAGTCAAACTAAGAATGTGCTTTGGATTATCCCAAGTAATCTAAATTACCTAATTTAAAGTCCAGATTTATAAGTCTCTCATCACTGTCAGGTCTTTCAGTTAATGAAAGCACCCTTGAATTTTATAGGAAATAGAGGGGGACTAAAATTAAAACTGTAAATTTTTTCTGTACATGATTAAATTGAAACATCTATGCATTCTCTGTCAGACATATCTGACAACATCCTCGTCACTGCAACATTGAGAGCCAGCCCCGTTCCACAGACTGGAAGCGAATGTCTTGTGTAGATTTAGTTGCCTCATTTAGGAATTATTTTAAGGAATTAGCAATACTTAAAGTCTTCATCTTAATAAATTAAGATAATTTCTGCTTTCTGCTCCAGTGAGACTACAGCCCATATTGCACTCTTTCATTACAGTAAACCATCACAGCATCAAAAATAAAACAAACCTTCAGCATATGGAAAACACTTCTCAGTTTGACAGAACTGAAAAAAACTTCACTGTTGCAGATAGTTTCCCCCCAGAGACAAAGGCCATCCTCAGACTGCTTTAGCTGATGCCTGCAGAAGGGCAGCATCAACACCTCTGAGCCTCCGTGGGCTGATGGACTTCCTCACTTGCCAGCTGTCTTGTTGGAAATCTCGTGGCAGCAGGTGAAGCTCACATGCTGGTTGTAGACTAGACATTGTCTGAGCATCTGAAACGTTTCCACAACAGTTTACCTAGACCTTGGATTTCTGCCAACAGTGGCCGAACCAATGCAGACACTTACCTTGGCACAGTCTTTGTGCATGATTTTAATGTCTGTTCTGGTGAAAGATTAGGGTTTGTAGTACAAAGGCTTTTGAAGAGCTGCCTCAGCAGAACCATGTAGTAGTAAATACGAGTGTGACATTTGGTACCTTCTGTTGAAATGAAGGCACAAACATATGATAAAGGGGATGGCTGATAGATGGGGACATGTTGGGTGCACTATAGTGATAAATTGTTTCCCTGTTATGCCTAGGAGACAGAAGTGATGCACATACGGCATACTGTCATACTGTCACTTCTGTATTTCCAACGTAGTAGAAATCTGTGAATCTAACAACTCTTCTTAATTGATTATGCCAGTGCTGGTCAATATTAAAATGACAAAAAGAAATAATGCCTTTGCTCCTCATTATCACTGATTTTTAAACAGGGCCTGATTTCATATTATGACAGTGTCTCTCTGTATCAGTTTTAAATGTTCTAGTCATAGATAACACAGAATGACTTTCTAGGGATTATACATACTGAAAATACATATCTGATTAGAAGCTGGTACTGCAGAGAGCCTGCAGGAAAATGCAATGACCATTTTATAAGAAGAATCTGTAAATCTGAGATTATTTATGATGAAAGAGTAAAGAGCCCCATCTCACATCAAGCAGGTATCAACATACAAGGTTATGAGGTGGGTAGAACTGCACTGACTGCCTCTAACTTCACACTCTAATCACAATGTAGCATTGGATTAGTCTTTAATGTGAGACTCATGATGTACTGGATCATCATTACCTTCTCCTCTGTGCTATTACAGAATATTAATAATATTCCTTTTTATATGATAATTCAACACACAGCATGGATGATTTTCTGTATAAGTAATTGTATGTTCATATAACTGGAAGCTGCCTTCCAGTTATATGATTAGACTATAGCCAGTTTTGCTATCTATACATAATCAATATTGCAGATACTGTCTGCTTGTGGAACAAATACCAGTGATGCTCAGAGTAGAAAACAATGTCACTGCCTCCCTGCTAGGTGCTGACTCATCAGCCAAGATGTATTATTACTCCTGCACCATAACTCACCTTTGTGCTTCACACTACTAATCAAAAAGCTCTTGTTCTTCATATACTTTCTGAGAGAAATAATAAGGCTTTTTCTTCCCTCTCTCCTCTCACACATTCCAGTGCAATGTCAATGAGGCAGAAATATTTAGCATATTTCCAGCACTAGGCTGTAATTCTAATTCTTGTGCGGCATGCACAGCTCTAGACAGGTGTTTTGAAAGGTAAATAAAAAGCAGTGTAGTATGGGACACAGTACACAAACTGCTGCATAAGACTCCAGCACAATGAGAAGCGCAACATCTATCTGCTTAATAGGGCGGCAGGCTTGTGTAATGAGCAGAAACCGCTCATTTAAAATCTTTACTACAGCTCTCCAACTAAAATATAAAACACATTCCAAGAAGACAGGAGGTGGAATAGCAGAGCTTCAGCATAATGTGGAGGGTAGCACGCAACAGCTTAGTAAAACCCCCTCTGTAATGCACATAGGAAGGGCACGACAGGCCTTTTAGGCAAGGCAGAAGCCAGCAAATAGCAATGGGCAGTTTGCTCTAACAGGCGTGATGCCGAGCAGCCAAAAGGCCATGTATGTATCTTAAATGAGTGTGCTCTGAGCAGGTTTCTAAGCAAATTATCCATTTCCAACATTATGTGCCTGTGGTTAAAGGGATTAGCCAGTGGTAATCCAGTTCTGGAGGAGATTAACTTTCAAAAATAAGAGAAAGCTTCTGCAGCAGACACATTTTTGGCTCTGCTGACTTGGGTGGAGTGTTAGGCTGGGTGGGGGAGGGAGAAGGATGAATAACCTCCACCCTCTGTTTATCTCCCCAGTAGAGGCCTCTACACAACTGTCAAAAAAAGCTTTTATTGTCAGCATATTTTTAGGCCACTTGAGATGACAAAGTGCAGAAACCAGTTAGGCAGCTGTCTATGGAAGGCAAAGCTCTGTGTGAACAGAGCTCCAGGCACAAAACTGCCCCTTAGGTAATGAGGATTTCCACCATTGTCCAGTAGCTGCCCTAGAATTAGTAATATATTTATATTTAAAGCTCCATCCTGGCTTCACATCAGGAGGGTTTATACAGTGTAATCCCACTGCTTTCAGTGATGCTATTTTAGTTGATATTGGTGCAAGCAAGGTGAAAAGCAAGGAGGTACCATGTTGTAACAAATAATATAAGCAGCACATTCAGTTTCTCTGTATTTTGTTATATCTTTTAGCTACTGCTGACTTGAAAGCTATATCTGAACTATGCTATGTGAGCTCTTTGGTTTCCATTAAAACCTTATTTCAAATAGCTCTTACTTTTAGAAACTGATTTTCTGTGCTTCAGCCTTTTCAGGCAGAACCAGCGCTGATGCTAATGACATCAGCATCGATGTCTATCCCACAGACCATAGCAGGTCTCTAATTCCATCAAGAGAAAGACTTGAGGGGTTGGCTAATGTCACCAGAAACCCTCAATGGAATTATAGACGCAATTGTGAGGGTCTGGAGTATTTCACTTGCTGCACTATGGGGCAGGCATACTATCACTCTGCTGCCTCTCTGCTCCTGTCTGAAGCAGTCTTATTGAACAGTCCTGAGCAGTGTGGAGAGATTAAGGAGAGGGTATGCCTGTCCCCTTCAGTGTCAGTGGAGGTGTCACCTTGGGCTTTGTAAACCCAAGTGAATTAGAGGATCTCCACCCCACCAACCTGGGCGAGGGGTGGTTTGGTTGCGAAGGACTGGCTTCCAACAGCTGCAAAGAGAGTCATGTTTAGAGAAACTTTGCTTTAGGAATGGGAGTTTAAATTCATTGTATTGCCTTGGATGTTGTGTTTTACCCTGTAGGTGCCCACATCTGTATTGTCCATATGCTGCCAATATTTTTTAAGACTTCTTGTGGCTGAGGTCACTTTTTGTCTGTTTCAGCCTCTTGATCTCTGTGAATGAACTTACTTTTTCTCTTCCCATCTGAAAACATGAACTTTCTGCGCACTGCTCTTCACATGGCTAAAGACTTTATTGCATGAAGTCACTGGTGTCTTTCTCCTGCTTCTTTATCCTTGGAGGCTGGAAAACTTATTTCATATGAACCCAGAACATATGTGTGTGTGCATATGCTTTGCTATGTGACAGCTGCAGCTATGGACACCTGTAAACACCCCGCCAAAGACATAAGGAAACAAAAAACCCCAAACCTAGTTAAAAAAAAAAAAAAAAAAAAAAAAAAAAAAAAAAAAAAAGACAAAAAAAAAAAAGACCCCAAAGCAAGAAGTGGGTTAAAAAAAAAAAAAAAAGAAAAAAAAAAGAAAAAAAAAAAGCAGCATCAGTGTTACATAGTTTCATTAAAATCAGACTACAAAGACATATGGAGAGCACCTGGGTCTGTGGCTTCGACCCCGCTCCCCCCAACCCCCTCCCGCTTGCTCTTCCTGCTGTAGGCAGAGGTCAGTGATAAAATTCTGCTTGTTTCTGAAGGTCACCTTCATATAAAACCTGCCTTCTTACTCCAGATTCTCAACACACATTCCCCGAAACTTTCTTGGCAATATTACATTTCGAGAAGTATTATAAGACCTACTCTGGCCTTCTCCCACCCTCCCCATCACCCAGTTCCAGTTAGACTGGCAGAGATCCTATCACACAGCCTCTCCTTTCATTGTATGCTCATGCAGAAATTACTCTTCAAACTGAGTTATGCTTCCAGACTCCTTAAAATATCATAGATTTGCAGCACAAACTGAAATCTAATAACACTAATGAACAGGGAGCTTTTATCTTGCTTTTTTGCCAAGTTCAAGTATTATGGCTCAAACCTTCATAATTACCCCATCATTTTATCTGTGATTGCTTAGCATGATGATTTCATGAGTTTTGCTAGGGAAGAGGTAATCTAGCCAAGGAACATTTTCAGGCTATCTGGCAGCCTTTCTTTTCAAAAGATGTATTGTTCCTGTTGGAGTTTACTCTACTATTTCATCCAATTCATTTTGACATTTTGCTGCTTGCATGGTGAGCTCTTGAGGAAAAAGATAGTTTAGTCTTTGTCCTCTTTATCTCTGCCCTCATCTTGTTTGTTGCTAGCCTTGAAAGCAGAAGCAATGGCTATCTATATGCCAAAAAAGAAAAGACGACTGACTTCCTTCGAGGTATATCTGGCCTGCTTCAAGCTAATTTAAAGAAGTAGTCCTGGCAGGCCATATAAATGCGGATATAAATGGTCATAACCTGTCTAGGGAGACTTTTAAATGCACCTAGCAGATTTAAGAGCACATATCTAATTATACCTAAATCGCTTATATTCTTTTATAAAGTTCCTTATCTCCAGTGCTCTACTGCAGTAAAATAGAAAGTCTGCATGGAGAAAAGGCTCTGAGACCGCTGAATTTCTTTTAAAGGTTCCACTTAAGGTAAAGGAGAATTAGGCCTTGAAAAAGGAGGGTATCTCTCACAAAGACAAAAATTTATTCTTTACTCATAAGGATAGCCTCTCTGAGGCTGTCTTTTAGGTTTTATTTTTCCCTGGCAGCATCTTTTTCTTGCAAACATAGCATAAATCTTGAGATTAATATATCTTTTCCAAAGTGATCATATGCACTCCTTTAACAAAATATATGGAAAACATTATATTCCCATGAGGACCTGCATCATTTCCCATCTGGAAAAGTCTTGCAACTAGCCTTGAGAAGATAGAATAGTTTTCCCATGGAATTTTTTTTTAAACCATCTTATGCCCAAATAAAAAGGAAATTTTGAATTTTATGTCAGACTGCATCATTTATTAATTATGTCCCTAAGTTTGGAAGTATCAGAGCATTTATTGCATTTTATTTTTTGAAAATATCAGAAAGTTTCAGTCCAGTAATATTAAAGGATTTCATTTAGACCATGGTAAATCACAGTATAAAATATTAAATATGATAGATATGTCATATAGAGAGTAACATTAATATTTAATACTTAGGTCAGAGGAAAATGCACAAAAACAATAAAGCCAAATCAATTTATTTTAATAATAGTGAAGATATTTATGTTATTTAAATGAAACAAAACCATATTATTAATTTTGACTTTCTTTTATTGAAAGTGAAAATATGTTTCAGCTTTGCCAAAAGTGCCATCTTTAATCTTGAATATTATCTGCAGTCATGTCTGTCTGTCTCAAAAATTATATTGTAGAGCTGTTAACAGCACAGGGAAGGTCAAAGAAGCTCAAAGATGTGGAATGACTGCTGTGATCAAGTACAGGTCCAGAGGCTGGAAAGAGGTGGATGAAGGGAGATCTGGCACCATGATGGCCTAGAAATGCATGGGGATAGATTATTCATTTCCTCTTCCATCGTAAGAAGGAGAAAGGACAGAACAGACAAGAGAAGATATTTCCTTGCCCAAGTACATATAAGCCACGGGGCACCTTGCATGTGGAAGGATCAAAGTTTTGCCAAGCAAGCAGACAAACCACAGGGTGAAAATCTATGACAGTCTGCTGCTGAACATGGGGGTGCTGCTGCTGGGTCAGGAAGACTGGCTGCAAATTCCAGAGGCCAAGGGAAGTGAGCAAAGTGTCACTATAGCAGTGTGAAGGCCTCCTCACCTGGCCCTCCTTGGGCTAGCTGGACTTCTGGGCAGTCTTCTTAAAGGGCTTTCCAGAGTCAAAACCCTAAAAACATCCATTGAAATGTCTTTGACCACCCTGAGCTGCAAATTCTCCTTGCTTGCATCAGTCTGAAGTGAAATGGTTGCTCATTGCACCTCATCCCCAAAAGGCCGAAAGGTTCCTCATGGAACCCATTCTCCTTCCCCCAGTGTTGACACTGCAGAAAGCTATTCTATTACCTGAAATATTGCTTAAGCATGTGATGCAGAGGGCAAGTTGTTTATGCCAGCTCATTTTCAAGCTGTCATCTCTCAAGCAACGCGGCAAGCTTGGGATGCACAGTTCGGAAAATCTGGAGGGAAGAAAAAATTTGTGGTTAGCCAGCTAACCACTGGATGACACTGTTGTTCCACATAGCTACAACTGAAAGGCTTCATCTGGCAGTGAAAATGTGCCTTGTAAAAGAAAAGTGCAGATGTGGGGTTTTAAGTGTTTAGTGTATTCTGTGTCTTAGTGCACGGGGCAAATTCATTGCATTTGCCTTTGTGTATGTCCTCACAATTAAATGCTGGCTTTCATTCCTTTCGTTTAGGTTAAACAGCCTGATTCAATCTGGGTTTAAGCCACTACTGCCTGAGTTCTCCAGATCCACAGCAATGAAGAGAATAGTAACTTCATATGTCACACAGGGCGGCTTTACTTACAACATCACTTAGAAGATTAAAAATAAATTGAAGCATATGTCACTTCAAAGGGGGCAAAAAAAGGACATCTGCATTATTTGATGCATTAATGAGAAAGTTCTGCTGAGTCTTGATTTGAACTGTATGGGAAATGATGCGATTGGTAAGCTTGCAAGTTAAATGTATTTCAAATGAAATTGTTTCTGAAATTTGTATTTAAGCTAGGTTAAGGGATGCTTGCATTTTATACTTCGCCTTCTGACATCTTGTTCGTAAATTGAGCTTTACCCTTTTAACTTGAGGAGTTTACAATAAAAAAATCAAAGCAATTTAGCTACAGATATCTAAGCCTGCATTTCAGTAGAATAAGCAAGAACAGCTCTCCTGCCTGAGGCAAATCTTATCATCCATGACCATCTGTGCAGCTACAAAATAACTACCTCCGGCACTGCATGATTCTGTAGACATTGGGCTGTGGACTAGCAAACTAACATCCATCCATCCTGATTCCCACCTCCAGCTGCAAATACTCCCTGGTATCTTCAATTCCTTTTAAACAGAAAAGAAGCATCTTAATAGAAGCATCTTAATTTTCCTTCTGTATTGAATACCCCCAAAAATGTGAAGGACCAGATAACTTTTACCTTTCTCATCTTTACCATGAGTATGAGGCTAAGTAAAGGTCAGTAAAATACAGCTGGATGTTAGAGATGCATGGGCAGAAATGATCATGAAAAATTCACGAGGAACAATATGAGTTTCTCCATGACATCTTGGTGCTTCTGGTTTGTACAGCTCGACTGAGGAAGGCTTCTTTCCCTCTGAAGGAAATACGACTTCCAGGAGGCTAATGTTCTGTGTTTAATGCATTAGCTTTTCCCCTTGGGGCTCAGTTACAAATGCAGCTCAGGCCAAATTGATGAAATATTAGTTAATATGCGAGTCTGACAGCTTGGAAAGGACACAGCTGCATTGAGCTAGGACAGTCTTGAGGTGATAGAGAAAAATCTAAATATATGAAGGCCAGTATTTGCATATGTAGATCTTTTAGAGGAAGACACCGACAGCTTATTAATGAAACTAAGTATAATCAATAAGTTTTTCCAGTGATTATTTCTCTGTTTTTCATCCTAAAGGGGAATTTGGTATGGTGCAAAAAAAAACAGGCCTAAACCATACTCCATTTGTTTTATTATTAGTATGACATTTGTGCTGCATAAAGACTTCAGGTATGTCAACATTTTCTCCTTATGTGTATCATGAATTTGTGAAAAATTGGAGCATGGAGACTTGCCAGAGCTTAGATAAAATGCCTTCCATTTAGTTTACCCTGAAGCCATAGGGATTGTTCCAGCAGAATGGAGGAAGGTCCAGTTTCAAATCACTTCCCACAAACATATTTTAAACTCACGTCAAGAAGCCAACAAAAATTTGTATTTATGTGTGGAATAGCCAATGCAGGTGGCTAAATAACATATACAATCAGATTTAAAAATGTTTCCAAATGTTGTTCTTAAAAATGCGTTTCGGTAAAAGCTATCCACCGATAATCAACTGACATTATGGATCTCCATGAGATCTTGGGCTAAGTCCGCCCACCAGTCCATGCAATGGTGGCAGGACCACAGACCAGTCATGTGAGTTATACTGCTCTCCTGCTGCTGCAATTTATTAGTGTGGTCATTTGATGCAGTCTCCATGTGTCTCCTTCAGTGCTGGGAGCATGACTTCGAATTAGGATTCAATTAGCTGTGCTTGGACTCAGGGTGCCTGGGGGAGGCAGTGACTGTGGGGACATCCCACCCATGAGAAGAGGCTGGTGACAAGAGAAACTCTAAGTCTGCTGTGTCAGGGACTGCTGTGCCTATGTATGCCATGGGAGGCAAGGTATGTATGCCTATTCCTCACTGATAACCTGGTGTGCTCGCACGTGTCTCTATCAAAGTTATTTGTTGGCCCAGAAAACAACTAAGAGGTCTATAACATATCTTGAGGTTACACCCTGCAGATGGAAGCATTTAGCTCTTTGTAGCCTGAATATGCACTACAGGGACTAAGAGGAGCCAGGAAGAGAAAATCCATCAGACCTGGAAACTGTCTGTGTCCCTTTGTAAAGGCGAGAAAATCAGAAATGTGATCTCTCCTGTCAGTGTTTCACAGATATTATATAATGGTATATGAATTAATTAATGAAGTATTGAGGAGAATTTGAATGCACTCAGGTTCCAGAGTAGATCTTCCAAAAGTTGGCCTTTTTCATAGAGGATGTGATGGAATGAAACAAGAATAGGTGGGAAAAGAGAGGGTGGAATGAGGCTTAAATTGAGATTTAAATACATTCCTTCTTTCAGGTAAATGGAGAAGGGCAAGAAAAACTCCATAGCTAAACTTCTAAAATAAACTTTGTGTTTACAAATACCTGGGCATTTTAGTTACTAATTTATGTCTGAAATAATTTACATGGTTTTAACAATTTTAGATTCAAACCTCTCTAAACAATTTCCCCCCTGATTTTTCCAAAGTTTACAGATACTTTTAAATGACTGGATAAATTGCAAGCACTATAAGAGGCCCCCATTCTTTATAAATCATCCCAAAATCTATGAGAAAGTATAAGTGAGATGGCACTGGTGAGATGAAAGAAAAGGAAGTATTTATGAAACAAGTCATTTGATGAAAAGAAAATTAAAACACAAGCCTAAACAATAGGTCTTATAAAGTTAGGCTAATTGTGTTTAACTTTTCTAAAGCCCTACTTAGAGAAATTAGCAATTATTTATTATTTGATGAAAAAGCTTCTCTGACTGATTTTGTCTTTCAAAAACAAATGCTTTGAAGGCATTTCCATAAAATGTCTTCACACAAAGGGATTTCTAAAGTCAGAGTTACTAGAAAACCACAGGCCAGGCGTTCAGTCACTGTAAATGGGTATCATTTGCAGCCAGGTGGAAGGAGTGCTATTTATATCACCAGCTGAGGAGCTCACCCTCTGTACCTGAGGTAAAGCAAGAGCAGCAGATCTGCTCCCTTTAATACAATAATACGTTTTCCTTTCTCACCTCTAGGTGTTGATTGTTCATGTCCCTTTAAAAGTTTAAGCTTCTGCCTAAAAGCTGTCTGATTAGAGTATTAATAGGAAGGAAAATAGTTGCTTGAGATTGAGACATGCTTTCAGAAGAACCAGCGAGTGTTCAAGAATTTGTTTTCACTACAATCCTTTAGAAGAAATCTTGGTTTTCCATTATATATACAGAGATACTGAAAACCAGGGTCAGGTGCTTTTCCATGGTCAGTAAACAAATTGCTGTTAAAATCACCCCTGTCCTCAGGAGACAATTGGTGTTTGCCTCGGTTGGTGATTTCAAATAAGATTAAAGCAGAAGCCCACACTTAAGAAATGAGAGCTTGCTTTTTAATCCCTTTCTGCAGAGGCATAAATCATTGATGTAGATTATATATGTTATTCCATTTGCCCTGAAATAGAAGAAATTAGTATCTGCTATTACAGCACAAAACCACATTTGAGCAGTGGGTACATATTTACAAATGATCCTTAAAGCACTCTTTCACCTGTGTCAAAAAAGAGGCCCAGTGCCAATATTTTGAATTCTCTCCCAGTTATTTCATGTCCCCATTTTAGTCTATACTCAGAATGAGAGTTACTTTGTGCTTTTGCTAGATGGTGCCAGAGTACGCTTCTGTTCTCCCCGGTTCACAGAACTATCTGGAGCAAAAATCTAGCTGCTTATTAGAAAATCCTGTACTAAATTGTAAGCTGTATGGTGCTGCTGATCTGCACTGGTGGCTGGGCATAGCAAAACACAAAAGTTTAGCTATGTATAGAAGACTGGTTTCTGTTAGTAAGTTAAGCAAGTAAGTAAAACTACTTTTCTATGTTTGAAATCTGAAAGAAAAAGATACACTAGATAATTTTGATCCATTAGTTAATGTTATGAAACTAGTAATCTAACTAAGCAAATATTTGTAAAAACAGTACAAGCAACATCTATGTATCTATAAATTGATATAACACAATACTAACGCTGCTATTTCCATCAGGGACTCATAACTTGAGAGGCTTGTTTTGCCTTCTTCGCTCTCCTTATTTTCATTCTATTGCCTTTTCTGCAGGTCTGCAAGCAATTAGCATGGGTGAAGAATTGCCAGAATACAGTTTTTTCTTGATGTGCATATGTCACTGCCATAACATTACTGGAAATGTAATAATTTAAATGGTGAAACTAATTGCCTAGAAAGTGACAGCACTGAATGTGTTCTTTCATGGACGGTTCATTGTTGACAGTGGCCCATTAGATATGATATTATGTCAGTTATAGTAGCTCTACAAGACAAACAGCATCAGTATTACTGCTCTGTATTTTGAAAAATCATTCCTTGCAGCTGTGAGTTCTGAACCTGTTTTTGAAAGGTAGGCACAGTGGACAAAATACTGATATAAGTTACAAGGTGGTAAGTACATTGTTATTTGCATTGATGAGTAGAATGAAACATTTTTTTGTTTAAATGAAAATGCCAAAGAGGAAAGTCTGTTCTGAAAATACTATTCTTCTGGACCAACATCTTTTTTTGAAAAGTGCTTGGCACAATTTGGGAATAGAGTACAAAAAAAACCTTTTATGGAATTGCTCTTTTTTTGTACTCTCTGAAGGTGCTCCCAAGATTTTCAAAGCGATTGGAGAAAGTACCTTCTTTCTCATGGCCTTGTCAGCCTTGGAGGGAGAGGACAGAGTTGGAAGGATTAAGTACTCTTAAATGCCATAACAAAATCCACAAGCAGGAAGACGATCCCTACATTCTCAGATACTCTGTGGATGATTTACACGGAGAGATGGATGAAGAGTGAATACAGCACACCTTGAAATTGGAGCTTGTATTAAAACAGTTAATGAACTGCACAAAGGAAGCAAACCAGGCAGACAGTGTGTACAGGGCTAATACATTCTTACTGCATTATAAATATTTGTATTTATGAAGATTAATGGACTGAAATATTTTAGAGTGAAGTCGGTTGTTTATCCATGAGCTGCAAACACAAGAGATAGCTGCAGTGTGAGTTTCCCCACACCGTCCTGTTAATGACCTCAACTCTGACCTTGGAAGTCCTCTTGAGGGAAAAGGGGAAATTTAGTCCAGATCATATATGGCCATTTCCTGTGTAGAGCCATGCAAGACACTCACTGCTGACATTGCAATGTGAACTACTAGCAACTGCATGATCACAGATTTCTTAGTGCTTGAAACCTTACATGTACTAGGAACTATAAAGTTAAAAAGCCCTGAAGTTTTCAAACTAAATGTTAATCCTTGCACCAGTACAAACATTGGGTTGTCCTTAATGATCTAAGAAATATGCTCTGTAGCTTAAGCAGAACTGAATTAATGTTTGACTGTACCTGCATGAGTAACTGTGCAGCAGTGATTTGATTCCCTGTCTTAAATATTCTATCAAGAATTCCTACTAAGGTGTAGTCCAAGCAAGACGTAATAGTTCAGGGAAAGGAAGAGCAATGGGAGATGGTTAGTTTTAGTCTGCTGCAGGGAGATGCCAAAGAAGAGGTTTAGTTATTGATTGTAGTTTGTGACTTGTAGTTTGTCCACAGAGGAAGACTGAATACAAACAAACCCAATCGATACTTTTCATTGCTATCTGAATATGTGCGAAATCCCAGCCTGCCTCACTTAGAAATGAAATGCATCTAATTTATCCCTTTATGGCTTATTTTTTAATTGTGGTAAACATAGACAGGTACCCTGACTTAGCCAACAAGCAATAGTTCATTAAGTGGTGGTAATTTAATTGATTTTCCTCACTAATGCATATGTTAAGATAGACTACCATTAGAGGAAGGGTTCAGGAGGTGGTTGATCCCCATTAAAACCATGAGATTATGCTCCCAGTTTCGTAGTTTCACAGCCTGACCCCAGCCACTGCTGGATTCAGTCATGGTGAACCAGCGTACATTATGCAAACGAGGCAAGATGAGATGGAGGAATATTTGGAGGAATTTCCAGAGGGTGATGAGACTAAGGAATATAAAAAAGTCGTAAGGAAATCAAGAAAACAAAGATACGAAAAGCTCTTGCTATGGTCCTCAACACTGTAATATCCAAGTTTACACAACCGTTAATAGATTTGTACTTCCTATACCCCTTTGGGAAAGGCAATAATTTTTCATGGTTTTGAGATAAGGAACTACAGCACAGGGTGGATTAACTTGTGTTTCCAGTGCCTCCTTTCATTGACCCAGGAATTCAGCCAACATGTATGCAACTTGCCTAATGAACTCTAATGACAAGATAGATCCATGTTTTGTCCTGTCTGGATAGAAGCTATCTCGGGAACAGAAATTTTGTAGATGGAATGTTTATAATATGCACTCTATTGTTCTGCTGTGTCTTTAATTTTATGATGTATTGAGTGTAAAGCAGTAATGAAAGCAGACTATGTATTTATATGAGTAATTTTAATTAATTAATATCCAAAATACAAAGATAGTACTATTGCTGCAACTATGCATGGACACATAATTGCAATTTGTTTAATAACTTTCAAGACAGCTGGGTATTTCAACAAAGGCAAGTTTTCAAACAGAGGTTCATATATAACTAGGTGTTCCTCTCCAGGTAAATGTAACCACAGAGAGGGTACACACAGGCACATGTCTGGTGATGGTGACTGATGTTGTCTAGGTGGACAAAGGGGGCTGGGTCACAGCTGCAGAGATACATCCATTGCAGCCTTCCTGTGTACTCTCCCTAACAAGAGATACTTTTTTCCTGCTATTGCTGCAAAGACTGGTCCTGGTAGATTTTGATTTACCTGATCTTATTTGATAGAATAGAGGTAAACCACATTACCTGCAGATATTTAACATCTGCATTTGGCTCTTGAAATGTCAAGGCGGGAAATACATTCTATAAAGAAACAGTTCCTTGGTTTCCTTCTTCTTACTTTAAAAGGTGTGTGATGATTACAAAGCATCAATGAGAGAGGGATTTTATGTCAGGACCAATAAATAGACACAAAGAAATTATTAATCTCACAATGAGGACATGGTCAAATATAACAGTAAAACCAGTATATATTTATTGTTAAAATAATAAAATCGGACAGCAAGACAAATATTTCCTCATCAATCTTTTAGCCATGAGCTTGACTGAGTGAAATGTTGAATGCTTTGGAGAGACTAGAATGAGGGTTGATCAGGTCAGGGCAAAAAGATTGAAAGTTTCTAATTCTCTTGAATTTCAATATTTGGGGAGTATTTTAAAACTATTTCTGTTGCAGTGAAAAAAAAAAAAAAAAAAAGAAGAAAAAATAGGAGACTTTCCTTCCTTTTCTATAAAACATCCTTCCTGACCCTGAAAAAATAAGTATTTATAGACCCAGAAAAAGGAAGAGGAGGCAGAAAGGAAATGAGGGGGAAAAAAAAGGAATAAGGAATGAAAATCATCAGTGAATATTTCTTTGGACAGGTTTGGTAGAAGGTTTTAATACTTATTTCTAACTCTTTGTTTTCCTGAATAAGAGGGTGAATTTATTAGATACATGCCTGGATCTCTGAAAAATGTGTTTTAATGTTAAGTTAGAACAGATTTTCAGTTCCTTAATATTTACACATGTAGTAAATAACATACCCTCCTATTTCAGTGCCACAGAATTGTTCTGCACTGTGGATTTTACAATACCATATTTCCTAACCTCTTCAATAAAGCATGGCCTTTTGTGTAAAAAGAAGAAGAATCCCATGGTATTTAAAATATCTTTCTTCTGACCTTTCTTAAGGGTACATCCGATTTGCAGCACTGTATAATGTGTTAGCAGCAGGCAGGACTACATCTTGAAAATCGTTCAGAATTGATAACATGTCCCTATGCACATGATCCTCATACACAATTTCTCTTTTCAAAGGAACCTGCTAGGAAACTGAGTGCTATTTTAAAACTGACAATAGTAGTGCTATTTGGGCTTTTTATTTTGTTCTGTTTTTTGGGTTTGTTTTTTTTTTGGTGTTTTTTTTTTTTAAAATGTTTCAGTGCTCCAAGTATTTATAAAATAACAAATTAAGAAGATAATACCGCTGTGGGCTACACAGAACAATGCAGGGGCCAATGCTGCCAAAGCATAAAGGATTCCCTAATCTGTATATCTGAGCCTACTGCCTCCATGACTATATCTGATAGGCAATATATACTGCCTCTCCTTTTCCTTTCTTTTTAAAAGAATTTCAGTACTCTCTTAAGCTTTCATATGAAAAACACAGAAGAATGGCATATATCAAGATGAAAGAATATGGTCGAAAAAAAGACACCTTTCCATTTTTATTGCTAGCATTTCTTTTTTCCTTTGTAAACTTTCTCTGTCACAAGCAGTTACAAGAATATACTGGCAGTCCAGTTCTTTTCAACAGTGTTCATTTGAACTGATCCATGATAGATTTATATGGTCATAGATTCTTCATGCTGCATTTATTCTTTATATTTCTATAAATTAATGCCATTGCTATCAGAGATGTCTCCTGACAATAGGCTTCCCTGTTCAGGACCAGCATTTAATGTTTTGTGTGTACTAGTGAATTCGCCATAAAAGATCTCTACTCTATACGATATAAGAGCTCAATCCAATACTGAGTTTTCTTCAGAAAAAATCACTAGAAGGAACAATTCATGATAGAAAAATGACTAGCTCGACAGCACATAAGATTGTTTTATGAAAACATTTTAGCACTGATAACCACATCTTACATGCAATCCACAGCTGATGGCAAGCCATCCTTGTATCTGTTCCCACTGCATGTAATTAGCTTCTAACACATATCCACATCACGCGTTTTAAATCTTCCTTTCATCTTTCTGCTGGAGTACTGATGTCTCCACAACGGATTCTTAAACAAGCATTTTATGACAGATGCTCTACATAGTCATTTTATATCTGTGGCATCAATAAAGCAATAAAACTTAATTGGTTACTTCAGCACAAAGAAGCTTATTTCTGACACCTTGAAGCTGCAGATTGACAGGCAGGTTCACTGAAGGGAGGAGGAGGGAAGAGAGGGTGGGTCAAAGGCAATATTGCTTTATGAATTACTTCTTAGGCTGCGGGCTTCACAATTGCTCTGCTGCTAGATGAATCTTGTCTCAGTCTGGTGATGGCGGCATACCTGTGATGTGGCCAGCCAGAGAAGCACAGCTGAGCACAGCTGGGGCAGAGGTTTGGAGGTTTATGTTCTGGTTCTCCTTGGCCAGTCACAGAGTCTCAGCAGAACAGTTAAGCACTTAAGCATGTTAAAAAATAGTTAACATAGATGAGTCAGCGGGCCTTCTGTCCTAAAGTGCAGGATCCTGTAGGTGATGGTAAGCTGCAGATCAGTTTAATGGATGATCCTAAAGCTCCCAAACCTCTTGGTTCTAGTTTTTGTTGAAGCCTTCCACAACTCTCTAAAAAGGGCCCATGTTACTTCATGTGATGCTTATGTTGATATGGAAGATCAGTCCTGGTTCTTCAAACAAATATAAAGAAGATGGTTATATGCAAAAATAGCATTCAAAAGCATGTTCTGAACTCGTCCAGGTCACAGAATGCAACATTGCTGTTTATACTTTCTTCCGTAATTCTTAAAAGGGCAGTACAGGTGTCTTCTATATGATATCAAAGTAAAAGTCTTGTTATGCTTTTGTAAATATCCATAGCATGGTCTCTTATTGAAATCAAACCAAAGCAAACCAAGGAAATTTATTTTCTGAATCATGGAAGGAAATGAGTCTTTTAATGAACATATATCGTCCCATCCTCAACATTTGTTCTTATGTTAATAAATTACCAGGATTTTATTATTTCCTGTTAATTTCTTGAGAAAGAAGATGAAAAAGAAAATGTGGACAGAACCAAGCTGATTTAGAGACAGTGACTGGAAAGTTCAATGCACACTGACTTATGACTAGAGTTTATGGCTGTTTCTTGTCTTCATTAATCTGTTATTTTAAGTCATGTATTATGCAGCAGTGTTACTAGGGTTATGATGGGGCTTCTGCAAAGGTTGAGGTTGGAGGTAGGATTTTCACACTAAGTTAACACATACAGTTTTTGAATACTAAATACATTTTTTTTTTTTTTTATCAAACCGTGCAGCTGGGAAGATTGCTCACATATTCCTGAACTTCTATGGCACTTAATCCATCTCTGACCTCAAGTGTTATCTGTTTTCATGACCCTCTCACTATTTTTGTTTATTGATGATTTTGTTTATTCAGTGCACTTGAGCAATGCCAGAGTGATTGAACTCTGGGCAAGAAGACCCAAAAGGAAAGAACTGTCCTTTCTATCCTGGCAGCTAAGCATGGGTTGGAAGTGCAATAACTCACTTCCCCATTGCTTGCATGGGCCATGGGAGCTACAGGGGGACACCAAGCACTCAGAAGCCCAACCACTGCTGTGGCTAACCTGATTGTCTTCCTCACCCATTTCCTTCACATCTCTCCCTAGCCCTTCGTCCCATCAGCTCAGGCTACCACCTGCTCTGCAATAGGGAGCTGGATGTGAAACCAGACCTTCAACCAGTGATAGAGCTTCTGCAAGCTCATGACTCTCCTGGAGGGCAAAAAGTTCAGCAGATGGTGCCAGCACCATGCGATTTCTGTAGCCTCTGTATGGGAATGAATGGCAGCACTTGGCTTGATGTGCACTGGCTAACTTTTTTTGTGCACGCCCATGTGATGCTCAGTAAAATGACGTTCAGTAAAATGTAAAATGATGCTCCATAAAAAGTGTGTATTGCTCTATAAACCTCTGAAAAGAAGTAATTTTGTGAGGCTTGCTGGTGGAAAAGGCACATACATGAGAAAGTATTTAAAAGCATGTAGATCCCTATGTAGATCTTTCAATTAGAAATACAGAATTTTTTTTGTCAAGAAATTTTGTGACTGTCTGTACTCTTTTCCTGCTTCTCAACACTCAAATCCAGGTGGTCTCTTCAGCTGTGGAGTTCTTCCAAAGCAAAACCTTTAAAATCAGAAAGCACAGGCCAGGGCTTGATTTCATTACTGTGAACAGGACCAGGGGCTGTGGTGTTATTCACCAACCATCTGAATAACTAGATAAAATTGATGGTTTACTTACGGTTTGATTAGATTTTGTGTTAGTTCTTACAGTGACAGATTTAGAGAAAAGTAATGAAAAGACAATGTAATTTAAAAATCAGTAATGTGGAGGGGAGGGAATGGAAACTGGGAAGTTTTGCATAGTGGGTAACATTGCATTGCAATGTTTAGTTTCTTCTTTTATCCTTTTTTATTTATTAACATTTAAGCAGATTTCTAGGGATTTTTATCTTTTATAATGACTATAGCCCCTTTGCTGAGCTCATTTCCATTACACAATATTATTTCAGCTGCTAGGCAAGGAGATAATGTGCCCTTCATTAAAAATAGCTAGGAAGAGGAGTAGCATACTCTCCTTTAACATTTTTTTTTTTTTTTTTTTTTTTTCCTCTCTCTGTTTTTCTCTTAACGTGCTACTTAGATCTTTTGTCTGTGGAGAAGTTTGATTATGTCTTAATCCAAATGGCCAGTTCAATCTATTTTAATCCAATTAACTGATTCAAACTATGCTGGCTGTCATAATCCATTTCTTAATCCAATTAACTGTTGTGTTCTGACTGTAGGTGAGGACTCTGCGGAGCAGAGGCTGTTTGTTTTTAATTTCAGAATGCAACATGGTATTGCAAGCTAGTTTAGACTGTTTCCCTTGTAGCCCAAACAAGTAATGAAAGCAAAAGTTGTCAGAAGCATTTGCATCCTTCCTCATTTTGATCTATTTTGTCAATATTTAAAGTTAATAGGACTTGATTCTCATCATCAAATTGGATTTGTCTCTTTGATATTTATTCTTTTTTTCATGAAACTGAATTTCAATATATCGCTTGCCAGAGACTGGCAAAAATTACTTGTAAATTTAGTAGTTTTAGTTTGGGGTGCTCAGCTTGAGATGGTTCAAGGTTTCTCTGTATTTTATGAAAATCAGGCCCCTTTTAAGGAAATAGAAAGCGACTCAGTTCCATAATCATTCATGAAAATCATGCCCTTTCTATTTTCCCTTTTCAAGCTAGTAGACTGAACACTTCATCCAGGGAAATGTAAGCTTGGATCTCATTGAAACATTTCAATTACTTTCCTATCTGACTGAGCCTAGAATATTTATAAGCATATCTGGTAATTTCAGCATTATAATCAATTCTCAGTATTGAATACTAAGTTTCCATATAATATTGTTTAATTTTTGCTTTTACCCATCATGGAAAAAAGGCTGAGATTTTCAGAGTTCATTTTTTATGGAACTCAGAGAGATACTTGCTTCATTCTCTAATGCTAGTTTCTAGGAAGACGCTGCTGACTGCATGATCTGTAGTCAAAGATATAATAGTGGACACACTGTCTTCCCAGACCTTCTTGATTTGTTAAAATCATGTTCATCTTTATGGCAACTACACTTTCCAGTTTGATTTTCCTTTAGACAAGTCACAAATTAATCTGAAAAGGACCTGAAGTCCTTTTCTATGAAAAATCAGGGGAAGAGTTAAGTTGCTAGTGCACTGCTAAGAACACTTCTCCACGACTAAATTTTTGGTGTAAATCTGTACTTGAACCATGACTCAAAAACTGTAAAGTGTACACCTCAGCAATATATGCTTTTACAAATATTTCCCTGATTCTGGCATCTAAGAATATATGACAACATTGTTACAGTGAGCTTTTAAAAATAAATTTGAAACTTTTTTCCCCTAGCATAAAAAAGCACAATATTTTCTATATATTTTCTATAAATATAAAGATATAGATATAGATTAGATATAGATATAGATGATATAGATATATAAAATATGTATACTCCAAAGTAATAAAACCCTAAAACAAACCAACAAACACCCTTTAGCAAAGAAAAGAGGGATTACTGTAAGCAAGCAAAACAAAAATTTCCCCTCAGAACTGCTTTTCTATCTTATTTTCATACTTTCTATAGATATGACATTGGTGTTTTCTCATCATGAATCTAAGTCATGTAAAAGACCTGGAGATATGGAATATTTAATCACACAAAGCTGGCCATGAGACTGGTGAGATGTATTCATACAGGGGGAAACATTACACAAAATCTTCAACTTGCAAATAAAACCACGCTTTTTCACCCCAATGGTTTTGACGTTAATACAGAAATGATTTGGTGCTGGTGTCTAAATTAGGGGTTCTCCAAGGAGGTGAAGGTGGTAAGATGCCAGGCACCTCCACGGATCCTGAATGGTGCTCTTTTTTTGAGGATCAAACCATTGGTTTCCAAGGGTACTGGAGATTTACCAGCATCATGAAGGGTGGAGTTCAACTGCAGATTAAGATTAATAAATTAGATATCCACATAGATCTCTACGGGCTATGGACCTGCATCTGCCTGTAGACTGGTCTCAACATATATAGCAGAGATGTTCACAAAGACTGTTGGACATAATCAGAACATGCAAGTAAGAAGTTGAAGCCCATGCAGGGAATGTGCCTTCTGACCACTGCTTTGCAGTGATGTTTACATGAAGCTCCTCCATTTCCTTCAGATCATACAGTATCCTTCTGCACTGCTGAAGCTTCATAAAGAAGTTACTTTCAAGAGAACGTACAAGGACACAGTAATGGAGGTTAGCTGCAGCTATGAATTTTATGAACAGTTTGATGGAAACCACATTAAATGGCAACATCAGCCCACAAATCAGCTTTGCAATGCTCTTACTCCAATCTGGTGTTGAGGGTGATTCACTGTGAATTTGCTTTTCATGGCCACCATTTCATGCAGTGTCATTTATCAGCATACCAGCCACTTGTGCTGCAGAAAACTCTGGCGTTAGGTTTTAGCAGTGTTAACAACTAGCATTTTTACAATGCTGCTCATGTTAGCAAAGTAAGTACTGTAAATAACATCACAAAGCCTACAGTAATTGCCCTTTTTGTAATGTGCCCATTCACCGTGCCATCACCCAAGTCATAAAGCTGTCACATCCTGACTCACCATGCAGTGCATCTTAGAACAGTAACACAATTTCTACTCAGACCAAAATGGGTCAAAATGCAGCCTAAAGGTGATCCACAAGCAAAGGAAGAGCTGGATGGTACATGGAAGAGAGTCCCCTTATTCAGGGAAAAAAAAAAAAGATCCTCTCTTGAGAATTATGCCTGAGAGGTATATGAGGAAAAATAAAGGTGTGGGCTGTTGTTATGTAATCTATTAACTATAATAAAACAGAGAGCTTTGGTTTTTTATTTATTTTTACAAAGTAGTAGTATCCCAGTATCCTGTGACTCCTGTAGTCTGAATAAATGTCCTTTTCAAGTCTTGCTGTTATCTCAGTTGAAGGCTGCATCTAAAATAGGGTTGGACCCTGTAGTTCCCCTTTCCCTGTGGCCATGACAAGGTAATATATGACCGATAGCCTTCTAGAAGTGTAATTTATTTAGAAGGAAAGCATCAAAGAAAACATGCTTTAAACCATTAAATGCAGCATATACTTGTATGAAGCTTTTTCCCTACAGCTTGCTATGCCATTATTCTGGAAAGGCACCAATATCTTAGGCTCTTCCTATAGAATCTGTTTCTTTCTGCCTCTCCCTCTGTTTAACCCGTCAGTCTGTTTCCCTAGCCATATTCTGAGAAGCATCCTATTCTTTCTTCTCAGGAGACTTTTAACTATTAATTAGCCTTTACATTTTCAAGTTCTGAACTTGGGAAAATAAACATACGTATTAGCAGACAGGATGCCATGTTCTTGAGGTTAATAATTTTGCCCATTATCTTTGAAGAGCTGGCCTAAGTATTAGTTCTGGGAAGCTGAGTGTTGCTTCCTAATTAGTTTTCTATGCATCCTACTGTCATTTAAATCAATATACTTACAAAGAAAATTCCTGAACTCAGTACAACTTCACTGACTGGTCATAAAAAGCATTCACTGTAATGCTCTTGAAGTAGTCACATTTTTTGTTCAATTTATAAAATGAGATCAAAATAAGTTCACTTCAGCAGAAAACAGTAAACCTTTTTTTTTTTTCCTTTTTTCTTTTTTTAATCCTTTGAAGGCAGTATTGTATCTCTGGTGCAGAGAGAAGTTGACGACCTTGCCATAGCCCCTTATTGTGGAACAGGGTCCCTTTGCACTGTCAGTAGAAATGTGTGTGTTTGGATACAGAGGTCCCACATTTAATT
Organism: Athene cunicularia; assembly: GCF_003259725.1. Classification (NCBI taxonomy): domain Eukaryota; kingdom Metazoa; phylum Chordata; class Aves; order Strigiformes; family Strigidae; genus Athene; species Athene cunicularia. The sequence goes on from NW_020799097.1 coordinate 18,017,211, forward strand.
CTTACTGTTGATATTTTATCTTTGATTGCAGTGGTACAGCTTTCTACTTCCATACCTCAAGATGAAGGTAGGGGAAAATCTTTTAAGTTTCAAAGCAAACAAAACTGAACAACATTTGTTTTTAAATCTTTAATTCTTACGAAAGCCATAAAATCCACAGGATATTTTTAGCAGAAGATAAAAATCTTTATTATGAGAATAACCCCGGAAAGAACTACATACCTCACCAGTTCATGTATTGCAGCGTACTAAAAATCTAGGTTAGAAAAATCTACAAGACATCTCCTAGAACATTACTACAGGATGTTTAGAAGGTACCTAGACTAAAACTCCTCTAAAACTCAATGCGTGACCTAAATGGAAAGACCAAATAATACTCAATAGATGCTAAGTTGCATCTAGGATACATATACACTATATATATATATATATGATTCTAGGTATAATTGAAAAATGTAATTGAGTCCTTTATGTCCAGTTATACCTGTTGTCAAAATAAGGGAACCAAATATACAGAACATTAAAATATATATATATCTCCTTATAAACCTGTTGCTGAAACAATTGGAATTACTTCCTCAGGTTTCAAAAGGAACTAAGCCAGGCTCTAACACTGTTGAATAAATAATAATGTCAGTGACTCACTAGCCTTCTTGATCCATGTACAATATTCAGATCAGAACTGGTTTTCCACACTTCTCTCTGTTTAAAATTAAAAATTTGTACCATGCTTTCATTTAGCTAATTAAATATGCTTTTAGTGTTGTCATTTTGTTGTGTGACACTAATGCTTGATATTCAAAATTCAGCCTGCTCTGTAATGTTGGTGACTGCTCTGTGTTGGATGATCAAGCAAGTATAGAAAAGTCAACTAAGCTATTAATCTTATAGTCAGAGTGAAGAGTGGAGAGAGTAGATGCAGCAGAGAAGACTAGAGAATTTGAGCAGCTTTTGCTTGCTTTTAGTTGTAAAGTGTGTTCAGAGACATGGTATTACGAATAGAAGGCTGCTACAGAAAATAGCATGTAGGTGCTCCCCAAGCTACTGTGCCACCATTAAGTCTGAAAGAAGTTTCCAAGCAGTTTAGTTTAACTTTCTGAGGTCTCTGGGTGAGCTCGAGATAGTGTGCTGATATCTAAAAACTGAGCTATATCTCTTTTTCCTCCTTAGCAAAAGAACTATGTGCACAAATGCAGTATGTGATATAATCTGTTTAAAGGGCTGTGGTTCGGAGCAAAAAAATAAAGTCTGCATATTCCTGTCATGGCAATTGCACCCTGGTCCCTGTGGAACCCTCTGAAGATGGGAAGAGAGGTAAATACTTCAGGAAAGGAGCCCAAAGAAAGATCTGGCAAAATCTTCTGAATTTAAAGTGTGGATACAGGCTGAATATATGTCCAAAGTAGCAAATTTTAAAGTATTTGGGGCAATTCTTGGGAAATGGATTCAGTGTTGAACAGAGTGTAAGATGTTAGCCCAGTTTCTGGCATGGTTTGTTAAGTTAGGATGAGCCAGACATCATTCCCATTAAGTAGTTTACATGTAGAGAGTTTGCATTTTAGAGACCAGCAGAAATGAACAGTGCTGGCGTAGATCATAAGAAGTGCTGAGTTCAGTCAGACTGGGGATCCATCTTGTACAATATACTCTCTTTTATATTGATTCAACAAAGACAAGTTGACAAGGGATAAAAATGGATAAAAAGCAAGTAGCTATCACACCTTTCACAGGATGTGTGAGAGCTTGGGGTAGGGAGAGAACAGTGTATATGGTTATGTCTCTGCTTGTTTAATGAAAAATCCACAGAGTATAATAAACCTCATTTCCATGAAATTAGCATATGGGTAAGGCTTTGTAGGATCTAAGAAAGACACTTTGTTTGAACACATAGGGTATCAAAATTCTCATTTGAAATCTTTAATTAACTTTTCCCCCTCTTCATTATCAGTCACTTATTTCAACTATTCATAGCCTCAATAAGCTTCCTCTGGTGGCTAAGAGATAAGACATTTAAGAAATAAAAAGTCAAAGTCAGTGTTTCTTTTGTTTGTATTGCATTTGAATTTGACCAGAATGCTTTGGGTTTTTTATCAAAGATTCAAGTGAACTGAGTACTAAAGCTGATTTGGCTGTATACTTCCTAGGGATGAGGAATACAAATGTTCACATGTGGTCTCTGAATGAAAGCTTGATAAACATGCACAGACTGAGATTTTAATGTCATATAATGTGCATGAAATTTCTCTGGGTATTGTTTTAACAGATTCACAAGAAATCTCTCAGGGTGTTCTATTAACATGCAAACTTGGAATGAAATTGAGGAAATGTAGGAAGGAAGCTATTGGCATATGATTATTGATGAATCACAGTGCTTGAAAATAAACAACAATGTTCAGGTGAATTTTGGTCACTTTGTGCACTCTTAGCAAGTAAATATGGTAATCTACATGATGATTTTTGCATACATAAATCCCCTTGTTCACTGCATTATGTTTCCCACTTTCTCACATGCTCCGTATAGAGAATGGACCCATTATAATTTCCGAGTCTGATTTACTAGTTTACAGTGTAGAGATGTAATTATTTCAGTCTTGAAAATTTTGAAGATTCCTTGGAGAACTGAACAAAATTGTAAATGTCACAGTTTTAGACAACCCCAAATGGCTTGACTTGGTAAAAGCCTAGAAGATTACAGCAGATGGGTGAGGAAAGATGTGAGTACAGCGGCTGACCCCAGGGTGGCTGTGAGCTATGAACGTGACACAGTCATCAGGAGGGCAGACTGAGATTTAGGATATGTTGTGAAAAGCATTTCTAGGAGAAACTGAGAAGTACTGCTACCACTGTAATATTCATCATATACTACAGCTATGCAAATAAATGAAACAGGACCAAGACATGGGCCAGTCAGTGATGCATGATCATCCCTACTTTAAATTGCTAGTATAGCCTTTGCAGGGTTTTGGTCGAGGCCAGTTAACACTTTCTCAGGTAGTGCCTGTGCGTGCCTCAAGGGCTAATATGTGCTGGGAAACATTCTCAGGACAGGGCTGGAAACCAGGGGAGTATGTGCATTTATCTATGTAGGAGTGAGCAATGCCACATCAGCTAACCTCCTTTACATGTGGCGTATTTACCCTTACAGGTGTGGCCATTTCAGTGAAAACAATTCATTAGTTTTAATGTAATGCTTCTGATCATCCACAGTTAGGAAAGGTGCATACAGACAGTCTGCAGAGAAAAGATACTGGGATGACCAAGGAATTTGAGAATTCAGTTTACAAAAGAGATTAGAGGAGCTTGACTTGTTTAACTTCACATCAGGAAAGTAAAAGATACATTTTCAGTGAAGAAGAATAATATTGGCATAAGAACAAATAAGTGATCGTGGCCATGAATATAATTTTCACACAAGGTGAAAATTCTAAGAAGGTTTTTTCTACTCTGCAAGAGTGAACACTCATTTGAAGCAGATTTCCATTTGGAGTAATGGACAGAATGTGAGCTCCAGGTTCAAAATAGTAAAATCACGGATGATACTACACAGTTTGATTTGTACTTGCAATAAGTGTCTCAATTAAGTTAATGGAGTGATCCCTTCCAGTTCTCAGCTCTGTGTTACTGGATATTAGAACAATTGGTCAGCATATGAATTTTTAAGGCTAATTTTTGAGGCAAAATCTCAAATAATTATTTTGCACACTTACAACTGTCAGTTTGAATTTTGACTACCTTGTAATAATTTTGGAAATGCAGTTGCAACTTCTGTAAATATGATTTCAATATTCTGCTTCAGGATAAGTTCTTTCCTTGTTTTACCAACTGCTAAGAGTTCAGTGTTCAACAAGTAAAATCAATAAGTTCACAAATGATAATTTCTCTACAAAACATAACAGTATCTTTCTAAAAATCTCCTCCCTTTCAGATCTGATTTTTGACCTAGCATTGATTTTGATCTACAATGTGATCAAATACTGTGACCAGGGATTATTAATCAAATACGATTAAAAATGACTTTAAAAATAGAAGTCTTTACCATGACCTCCTCTGCCCTCAGGTTTTCAAAAACTGCCCATCACCAGGAAGTCCAAGAATTTCTTTATTTTTAAACAAATAAAGGAGATTTTCAGATAGTCACTTTATTGTATGTCACTTTAGGATAAATAATACAGCACTATGAGATGTGCAACTAAATTCTTATGGCAGGCAGCCCAGTTGTCTTGCAGTCATCTGAATCAGATATTGGTAGATCACATTTAGCCTTGGCAAATCTATTAAAACAGATGAATTTTCAGCTCAAACTCAGATCTTGGTCATGAGGCTCAAGAGAATTTCTTTGCCTTGAAGGAAACCCCAGCTGAATCTGTTTCTTACAGACCTGGTATTGGAATGAAAAGACAATTTTAGCAGAGGAATAAATGAGCACAGTTTTAAATTTGGATGAACAACGTATAGTTCTAGTCACAATTACCAAACGTGCTTATTGTTAGAAAACAGAGAGTGAATGAATCCCTTTTTTATGGAAAATTGGCACATGCAGTGTATAGCTCATGACATAATTTATAGAATTTTCTGTAGAGTCCTGGTAATTATTACTGAACTATTCATTATTGATCTCATTTGGAATGTTAATGAATTTAAATCCAGCTTGTTGAAATGTAAAAACAACCACAAAATATCTATTGTTTTTGGGCAATTCTGAACTCACTGAAGCCAATGGAAATGTTCCCACTAATGTCAAGAAATACTAGATCTATCTGATCCATCTGAATGTGGCTCCCTAGTTGTTTTTATGCCTGCTGAGTTACTGTTTAACTCCATGGTGTCTTCAGTAGCTTATATGTGACATGGTCTTTGACAGCATGCCTAAACCTACCTCATACATGGGTACCAAAGCTTAAACTAAAAGGATCAACATGTTGAAATCTTTGGTTACTGTCAGAAGGGTCATAGTCCAAGTGGTATGGACAGTGTAAATAGGATCTGGAGAATATCTCAATTTTGCAATCACATTAAAAATTAAAAGACTAGGACATTAGTCTTGGTGATTTCCCCCCCCCCCCCCCCCCCAGGGGTGGTGTACATTCATGTTTTTCTGGGCACCTGGAGAACATGAAAACTCTAGCAGCACAGTGATAACTAATGGCTTTTTTTTTTTTTCATTGCAAGAGTTAGTATCATCCTTGGATGCATAATGAAAAAAGCTTTAAGTAAGTGCCAAGCAGTGGTAAAGTATCAGGAGCTAAGCAAAGTGTTCATGAGTATAATGCCTTGCTGTACACCCTGCCTTCATTTTGTTGCTGAGAAGAAAGTATGTTGACAAAGAAACAGTTTGTGTTTTCAAGAAAAGACAGAAATGGTTTGAGTGCTAGAAAATATGTTTTAGAGTAAAAACCCCTCCATGTATTTAGCTTGTTCAGGAGGTATTTAAGGCACAACTTAATTACAAAGTGCCTACACAAGGATAGGATGTCTGTTAGTAGAAGACCCTCTGACCCTTCAGACACAGGCAGTAAAATCTACTCTCAACAGATGAAAATCAAAGGTAGAGCAATTTAGGCTGAAAATAACATGCATATTTTTAAATCAAGAATGTGCTTAACTACCAGGGCAGATTGCCAATGGACATGTAGATTTTTTCTTTCTTCATGTTGTCAAGTAAGATGGCGCGTGTCCAAACATGCGTGCTAATTCAAGTTGCATATAGCTGGCGCTGAACATGGAAATTACTGAATGAGGTTTTATGGGTTGTTACATACAGAATGGCAGATCCTGTTGTGCTTTTTGTCCTTAACACCAATACTCTGAGAATAAGGTTTTTTCATATCTGGATGATAACATTAGTCATATTTAGATCATTTGCATAACGATTGTCAGACTCTTATAGCTTCATAATAACATAATTTCAGTTGCCAAACAGAAAAAAAAGTACGTAGCAAGAATTCTCTCCCTTTCTTCTTGTTTTCTTTGTTACGCTGTGCTCAGCACTAAAGTATTCATGTGTTTTCCAGTGCAGTGAAAAACATGGCTGTCAGCCTTTGAACATCTGTTCTGAGCTGTTTATATTTATATTCTCTCCCCACCAGGAGAAGCATGTTCAGTGTCTTGTTTTGTTAAGTATTTATTTATTTATTTTTCAGTGGAAAAGGGGAGAAGAGGAAGTTTCTTAGTGAGGAGGTTTTTTGGATGTTTTTTGATTTGCTTTTAGCATTCATGTTGCTTAACACTGGTGTTAGGAATAGTTTAGGCTTATGTTGTACATGTTGAAGAAAGTAGTAAGGTTTATAAGAGCCTAGGTTTTGGCCTTAAATCCCATTATCTTGGATTATTCCCTTCCCAAGAAAACATGGCTCTGCCACAGGATTGCCTGAATAATAATTTGTGACCAGGTATGAGTGGGATAGAGTAGATCAGATTCGACATATTAGATCAAAGCAACTTTGCAGAAAAGGAGTTATGGACAAGAAGCTGAACATAAGTCAGAGGTGGGCCTTGTGATGCTGAAGTCTAACTATATGTGGCAGCACTAGAAAGAACATAGCTGGCCAGTCCAGGGAGGTGATTATTCTCTGTTGTCTATCCAGCATTTTTGACATTGCACCTGGAATACTATGTCCAGTTTGGGGCTGCCTATTACAAGCAAGATGTTGAGGGAGCAAGGGGCTGAGGAAGATGCGTTTGACCTATTTAGAGAAGGGAAGACTATGGGAAGAACGTAAGTGTTGTGTTTAGCTAAACTAAGTGGATGGTCACAGAGGAGGTGGAGTCAAATTACTCAGAGAGGTTCATGCAATGAAAGGATGAGACTCAACAGTTAAAAACTGCAAAAAGAGAAACACTATCTAGTGATAAGAAAAAAAATCATGAGGGTGATCAAAGACTCAACTAGGTAGCTCAGAAGGGTTTTTGAAATCTCTGTCCATGGAGATATACAAAATTTGACTGGATAAGTACTAGGCAACTGACCTAACTTTGGAGCTGGATGACCTTTGACTTGAAGCTGTACTAGATGACCTCCTGAGGTCTCTTACAGCTTAAATGATTCTATGATTCTAAATGCAGGAGTGTCTAAACATATTCATAAGCCTTTTGAATTGCAACTGGATGAAGTCTTTACAAGGTTGAAGCATATATAGAACAAGCTTGATGTGGTCTATAAAATGCCATTTAGATATAGTTACAGGCAAGGAGTAGGAAGTCCATTATATTAGATCAAACTGTTAACAAGTTATCAAATTTGGTTTTCATCATAAAACATTATGTAGACCTTTACATTCCTGAAGTTCAGCTATGGTCTATCCTAAAGAAAGGAATCAAGACCTTGAACTTGTTTAGGTATTCTATGGAAAGGTAAGGAAAAGCCTGGGGGACATGTATGATATGTTCCCAGTGGCCTGCACTGTTGAAATGAGATGTAGCGTTCTTTAGTAGCTGAATTTCTGTAAGAACTGAAACAGTATGATCATTTATATTGAATGCTGAATCACTGCAGTCTAAATGAGAAATGACAAAAGCATGAATAACTGAGAACAGGTCATTCATTGCCTTCCAGGAAATAGTTTTTATCCAGCTGGAAAGAAAGCTTTACTGGTGGATGCTGTAATGTAAGCCCTGAGCATCGGTGAATAATTTGATATGCTTTCATAGATTTAAGGCCACAGTGAACCATCAGGTCAAGTGTTCTGAACTGCTATTGGCAGTTTTCTTTATGTAACATTTTTTTTAGAATGGCATCTGATGTTCATTTGAAAATATTAGGAAAAATATTAGAAAATCCATCACAATGGTCAACTTGTTCCTGTACTTAATCATCCTCATTTTTATCATCTGGACTCCAACTTCAAATTTCAATTTGCCTAGCTTTAACTTTACAACACTGACTCTTTCATGCCTTTCTTTATTACATTAAAGAGCCTAATAGCATTCATAATTGTCTTCTGTAGGTACTTCCTCAAGTCTTTTCTCAATCTTCTTTAAGTCTTTCAATAGATGACCATTTCTACAATTCTCAAAAAATCTTGTAGCTCTTTTTTTGGAACACACTTCAACTTTAAATTCTTTTGATTATGTGTATGAGGTCATATAATCTAGTAGTTGCATTCCACTACCAGTTTTGCTCCACACACTATCATATGTTTGCAGAATTAAAATAGCTTTCTCACAGGAGTAAAGTGTTTGACATTTTCTTTTTTCCCAACCAAGAATCATGTCATCCATTTAAGATAACATTTTAATGGGAACTTATGTTAGATTGTTTATCTCAATTATTTTCTGAGTCACTGGTTACCAGGTTAGAGCCCCTCATTCTGTAAAATACAAAGTTCTTTTCCCTGTTCCTTGTTGACATTGAATTCTATGAAAAGAAAAAAAAAAATTATGAAGGCAGTTCCCCAAGAAATTCAGCTAGCTCTGACTTCATCATCCTGTCCATCTCATTCACTGCCATTCCAAAAAACACATGGAAATTTTCAAGGTATTTTTATAACCAATTACTTCACAGTGACTTTGAGACCCTTACTGAAGAGACTGATTAGTGTCCTCCACACTCTGGATCCAAGTGGAACACCCTAAAAACAAATCCCTTTGGTGGCTATTGCTCACTGGCAACTGTATGCTGAGACCTGTCAATCATTAATGTTAAATGGATGAAATGTTAATTCTTTTAACAGGTGTTACTGGTGTATTGCACGGTGTTAATGTTTTGACAAAATGACATGCAGTTCAAAATTGTTACAGAAGTCTAAGGGAGTGCTAATGCAGTGTGATGGAGGGAGGACATCCTTAAACCAGCAGTGGAAAAGATGGCTGGAAAAAAAAAAAGCAGTATGGTACTGTACCTTGACTAGTTAGTCCTTCTGAAAGGGAAGCTGATCTGCCTGGATGCGGAGCTGTACAGATACATCTGTGCAACTCCGGTACTGGAGTGCCTTCACATGACACATTGTCAACTCATCTGGAATCAGTGATATGTCAGAGTGTAATATCTGCACGCGGTCTTTGTCAACCAAAATTTTAATACTATCAAAGTTAGATAATCTATACAGAGCAGTTTTTTTTCACACAACCACTTTAATTAAGTCCTGAGCCAGATTTTCTAGGATTTCTGCTGAGACTTAAAACCGACCATCTAACCTGTTTTTAACTGTACCATTCTGCCTTATCATTTTATATATTGACAAAACCTTACTTATTTTGAGGCTTCCTGGCATTTTCTAAATGTATGTATGAATATATGTATATACAATCTTTACAATAAATTAATATCACTGAGCCACAAAATTCCATAACCAGTATTTGTATGAGCTTTTGATGCAAGTTTTCTAGACCTCCTAATTCAGAAATGTTTATCCTAAGTAGATGTTGTCTAACTTCTTCCTAAGGCTTATTAATAGCCTAGAAATTGCTTCCCTGTCCTCATATGGTATGAATGCAACATTCTGCTTCTTTCCAAATATAGAGACACTGTATTTATTAAAAACTTCTGTCTTCCCTATTCATCATTGACAATTTTACTATCTTCATTTGGTAATGGGCCTATAATATATTTTGTTCCAAATCCACTTTAAAATTTTTTTAAAATGTCTTTAGCTCTGCTAGTCTGTATAGTTCTGTTTCCCTAGGCTACTTTTGGCAATTCAGAGCTCTTATGTTGTTAACTATTTCACTTTTTTCCATCAATTATACTTTCCTTAAAATTTTGTATTCTTGTCCTTGCCAGTGAATGAAAACACACTTTTAACTAAAGTTGTTTCCATTCCTAATGGTGGCACTTGGAAACTCTGGAGGTTTTTATTAATTTCTTTTCATGTTGACATTTTTCCTTCTAATCAGTTTTTTTTTTCCTTAGTTTCTTCAGATTTTGAATATAAACTAGTTCGGAGCATTATGCATTTTCTTTATATATCAGTGATTGGGGCAGTATTTGTTCCTGTTGAATATAAGGTCATGATCCCTAGTTTCTAGGCAACTGCTAGCTCTCAATACCATGGTTATTCAGCTTTATCTGGCACAATGAAGTCCAAAGTTGATTATTTTTTCTTGCAGTAATTACTTGTGCATTATAAAATTATCATGCATAGTTCTAGGGATTGTGAAGAAGATTCACTACCAACTACATGAGATCACCAGTCTACATTTCTCAAATTCAAGTCCCTGTACAACAAGATTTCTCTTCTTGCACATAACCAACAGATACTTAGGAAGAAACTAGTTCTCATAATTTAGAAGATAGTTACAGGCAGTGACAGGTTCTCTCTTCTAAGATATGTTAACTAGCACATTGGTCTATGTGCCTTCATGATCCTTGGGTTTTGAATCACCAATAAAACTTAAACAGATAACAGTACCTTTAATGGAGATTTGAGATTTTACCATTCCATTATCCATTCTACCATTATAAATCAAACTGTAACAGTTTTCATGTGCCAAGTGTGTGATGCATCTCAACAAGTTGTGACAGACATCAAATTTCTTCTTCATCATCAAATATTTCTAATTCTCTTATTTTGTACCCATTTCTTACACGGAGTCTGTAGTAGTGACTTCTAAACACAGTTGTCATATATATTTGTTTCCATACATGCTGCGCAGTGCTGAAAATTAGGCATCTGGGTCATGTACTCTGCTCTCCACTGTGCCCATCCTGCTTGCCTTAGTGCTGAAAATATCTGAAAACAGATCATGGAAGAAGTTTCCTCATTATCTGCATCTTAAATCACATTTATAGACTAGTCTAAAGATGAAATACCCATGTTTTCCCTCATGCCAAGCTCAGGACTTTGTCTTCAAAACCAGGATCTATTACTATGCCTGGATTTCCCCTGTTTCCTTTCTAAGTGCTTCACTATTTCAAAACAGAGGTTTGTTTTTTGGGTTGTTTTTTTTTTTTTTTTTTTTTTTTTTTTTTATGGCTAAGCATCCATACTTCTCTTCAGTATGTTTTCACTTTTATTGTACTAACTGTTAGAAATGAATTTATGCCTGTGCAAATAGTCTTGGAAGGCACTATTATCATTCTAGATTATACATTGCATCTGACTCTGCCTGTTGCTGAATACTACTGTGAAACATTGTGTATCCATTTCACAACTGGAATTAAGAACACTAGCACTTCAATAGATAGGTCTTCATACAGGACTTCAGATAAGACAAATGTGGAGTGGGATGCTGGTACTCTGTTGACTACTGCATCCCGCTGAAATCAGTGAAATAGTTTTGTTGACTTTAGAAGGAGCTTGTTATACTGGATGGAAGTTTCTTAGAGATCAAACAAAATTATCAGGATGACTTTCTTGAAAGAATATAGTCAGTACTACGTTGAACTTTACAGAAATATTCTATATGCAGTATTCTTGTTGCTATTTGCAACACAGAGATCTAAAGAGACTATCTGATATGAAGACCCCAAACCAATCTTAACACTGAGAGAATATGACTTACCACAGATAGTGATAATTTATTAAAAAGCGGAAATGGAAATCAATGGTTGTGTTGCATTAAAGCACAAATGGTACTGCAGACTAAATCCTTAAAATTTTCTATTTCTCTTATATTAATCACTGGTGTTATAAAACCACAAGAATATATTATTATTTCTCATTTCTAAGCTTCTATTCACAGAGAAGTGAATACCACTACTCCATACTTTTTAACTGTGCAGTCCTGAAAAATAGTGTCAGAAATTCTGAAACTTGGTAGAGATCTGTCGTGATGGTTGTTACTGCTTGTTGAAACTGAAGAGATAGGAATACATATGAGGTAATAGTTCATTTAAATAAATAATTTTCATACAAATGTTATGATGTACACTAATCATTTTTTGACTGTCCAGGTCAACCTGAAAATTACCACAGTTGATTTTAGCTGGATGATTTTCTCTACAGAAGAATGACCAATGGGTTTTTGGGGAATTCTAGTCTACTTCAGCAATATTATTGTTAAATATTAATCTAGAATAAATTGCTACTGAAACAGAGAATGAAATCGGATTATTTAATGTGATATTAAAACTGAATTGCCTGAGGGTATGGAGGAAGAAGTGTACACAATCACCAAATGGAGAAATTATAGAATTGCCACATGGAAGCAACCTCAATGATAAACATAGTACATTTATCTGAAATGGCTTGATTAAAACAAACACTGAAGTTCAATAAATATAAGGCTTAAATCCTGCCTCTTCTTCCAGCTGCTTGACTAAAAGTGTCCTTGAATTGAATACTGATGGTGATAGGTAATACTTTTAGAACTATAAATCCACATTCCGCAAGAGTTGAGTGTATAAATGTGTATAGTCCAAAGACAGGGAAGGTTGAGGAGTTTGGTGGTATTGTATCTTGGTTTGTTACCCAGTTTAGCCAATTATCAGGCCTAGCATAAAGGACACAGCCAGCATAAAGATGAACCAATAACCAAATTGTATTTGATACAAAAGGGTCAGTACATGGGTGAGCCCTTCTCCTGTGGTCTCCAGAAATTTCCCTGAATGAGGATGATAAGCCACTGCCTTCCAAAACCTTTTCCCTCCTATATATTTAGCTGACCCACCTGTAAACCATGTATGTTCCCTTTCAAGAGGTAGCAGCTGATCCAGGGTCTTCCCCCATTGCACAGAGGATTCCTGTTCAACTATAGGATCAGGCTTTATCTCTTGATCCTGCATGGAGGCAGCCACTACTTGCTCATGGAGGGCAGCAACACCACCAGGTCCCACCTTTGCTCTGTCCTGGATGTACCATTTCCATTTTATAATGCTCGATTCTTGCACAGGCCCTATTCAGTGAGTCTTTTTGGAGCATTTAACCCACTGCATAATAGGGATTTTGGGGCGCAGGGCCACCTCATGGCCTATTGTGAGCTGCTCGGTTTCTATCAAGGCCCAATAACAAGCTAACAGTTGTTTCTCAAAGGGCGTGTAATTATGTCCTGCATTTGATAACTTTCTTCCCCAAAATCCTAAGAGGACTCTTCCCTTTTTCTGCCAAAGGCTCCAATTAGCATATGACCCATTTACAGATACGTTCAATTCTACTTCGCCATCCTGCATGGGCCATAAGTCCAAAGCCCTTTGAATAGCCTCTTTTGCCAATTCAAAGGCAGCCTGCTGCTCATTTCCCCACTCGAATTCATGCTTTTTGCGAGTTACCTTGTACAATGGGGCCAGAATCTGTCCTAAATGGGGAATATATTGTCTCCAGAAACCAAACAGTCCGATAAATCTCTGCACCTCCTTCTTATTCTGTGGTATAGCAAAGTCAAGAATCAGTTGTCGAGCTTTAGGTAGTATTTCTCGATGACCACAGTTCAAATGTATTCCTAGGAATTTAGCTGAGATGGCCCTTGGATCTTAGTAGGATTAATCTCCCAACCTTTCTGCCTCATATGCATTAGTAGCACTTCGAGCATTTGTTGTAATTCACCCTCATTGGTCCCCTGAATCAGGATGTCATCAATATAGTGGATCATTTGCATATGAGAAGGGAGCTGTACCTCATCCAGGTGCTCAGCCACTATTCTATGGCAAATAGTCGGACTATGCACCCATCCTTGAGTAAAGGTGTACTGCTGTCCTTGCCATGTAAATGCAAATTTATCCCAATGCTCTTCCTTAATCAGAATTGTAAAATACGCATTGGCCAGGTCAATGACAGCATACCATGTGCCAGAATGCCTCTGAGCTCTTTCTATTAAAGTGATCATATCAAGTACAGCAGTCGCAAGAGGTGGGGTGCTCTTGTTCAGTTCTCTATAATCCACAGTCATTCTCCAGGATCCATCGGCCTTTTTGACTGGCTAGATTGGACTATTCCACATTGTGGTAATCAGTTTTAAAACCCCTGCAGCCAGTAAATCTTTGATTGTTTGGGAAATTTCTTCATGACCACCTGGAATCCTGTTCTGTCTCATTATTACTACCTTGGTCACAGTTGGTATCTGAACAGGAGGCATCTTCATCTTCCCTACTAAAACTGCTCAGTTAGTGATATAACTCTTTACCCCAGATTGATACCAACCATCAAAAAGATTCAAAGTAAGCCCCTTTAGAATATCTGTTCCAATTATATACTCTGGGATTGGAACAATCACAACTGTATACTGTTATTTTGGAAGATTTCCAATCTTCATATCAATTTGGGTTTCTACTGCCTCAATTTGTTTTCCACCCAATCCTGTAATAATCACAGATTGACCTTTAAATTCCTTCGGATTTCCATAAATCAAGGAGGCCTCTGCTCTGGTATCCACTAGAGCCTTTACTATTTGAGAGGACCGATTTTTCCAGAATATTTGTAGCTCCACATGGGGTCGTCAGTCCTCCCGCGCCCAATCTACAGGAGCTTGGCCAGTATTTCAGTATGGATTACAGTACCTATTGTCTCTTGAGGGGTACAGGTCAGAATACTGCTGCCATTTGTGATTCTTCCCCAGAACAACAAAACTGCTCCCGGAGGGCCCACTGTGAGCAAAGGTGGGATCCCCTTGAGGATCCAGAGGGGGTGCTGTAGTCTGAACAGTTTCTGACTGGTGTGTTTGATAATTCTGCACTTTCCAATGGGGTTTCTGTAACCCTCTCTGTTTGTACAACCTCCATAATTCACTGGTGTCAAGACCATCAAGTTTAGTGAGAGGTACGCCATCTTTCAATAAAGCTTTAAACAATTGTCCTCAGACAGCCGACGTCTGGTATTTTTAACACGTTGTGTGTCTCTGTTCTGTGTATACTCCCAGGGGCACTGTTGACGTTGGAATTCTCAATAGCCCTGATGCTCCCGGGGGATCCATTCTCCAAGGTCACCTGACTGATGCATTTTCTCAAGTACATCTCTAATGGGATTTCCTGTTTCACTCAGTAAGAGAGTTACAAGAACATTCTTATAAGTCGGTGGAACAGTTCTAATGATAGCATTTCTCACAGGCACAGACAATCGAAGTTGCATCAACACATCCACATGGCCTACATGAATGGCCAATTTCATTCCTCTTCCTTCAATCACTCTATACCATCCCGCAGAGTATACCATGGCCAGTCAGAACCTGGCCAGGAATTCTCTAGGGGGTATTTCGCCCTGCACTCTACAGCAGCTAAAGCCAAAAGATTAGTACTGTCATCATTAGTCCGAAACGCTTCCTGCATCAGAGGGTCTGAACTCAGAGTTACAAACTTTCCGCAGTCAACATTATCCAGGCTAACCCCTGATGCTCCCTGATCATATAAACGTACTGTCCAAGCAAGCAGGGTCTCTCCTGGTCTCTGACTGAACCATGCAAGAATATCACTGATTTCTTGCTGTGTGAAATCTTCCATTGTAGGTCTATGTATTGGTGGCTCACCCTCAGAAAATTCCACCTTCCTCCTGATGATCGGTGTCACATCTGCAGAGTCATCTGAAGCACCATCCCCATCAGACTCCGCAGGGTGCCAGATATCATCATCCGACTCATCAGGGTTATGGTGTACATCCACCTGTATAACCTCTGAGTGGACCTTCTTATGACTACACTGTCCTTATCTCTTCCCATGTTTACACTGGGCAACTTGTACTGTATCCTTCTCGGGTACAGTTTGACAACTGTCTAGTTCATCAGTAAGGAGCTTATTTACAGATTCTAATGTCATAATCTGAGCTCGCATATGGGAACATTCATTCAGCCAGTAAGTGATGTTTTTGTTGGTGCTTTTTCTTATATGCTGTTAACAGGATCCATTCCCATCTCCTGAAGGTTACAGCATCCTGTGCCTTTGTCCTGGTTCAGCTAGGATAGGGTTAAGTTTTCCCCAGCAGAGAGAGGGAAGGGCTCTCCAGCCATTCATACCATGCTGATGTCAGGTCTGGGTGTGGGAGAACAGGAATTTTTTTGCTTCGTGGCTTTAGTCACGGGGAGCACGGGGCTGTCTGTAACCATTGCGGTATTTCTCTGTATATCTTTTGTCTTGTTCACTGTTATTACTGTTTATTGTTGTTATCATTGCTACTGTTGTTGTTCAGATTGTTTATTACACTGTTGTATTAAATTTCTTCTTATTTTAACCCGGGGTTTGTGCCCTACTTGTGTCCAAGGGTGGGGGAGGGTCTATGGCAACGTGGTCTCCAGTCCCGGCAGGGCTTAAACCACCACAACCTTACTGGAGAATTTTTGAATATTTTCTAATACATCCTGCGGTTCAGCCTCCACTAGCCGCTTCTCCCACTGTTCACATGGTCCCCCAAATTTAATCCAATCAAGGGCCAGCGAACTATACACAGTATCTTCCCAACCAGGAACTTCAGACAGGGCCATCCTCATTGCCCATTTTGTTTTGCCAATTATCAGGCCTAGCATAAAGAACACAGCCAGCATAAAGTTGAACCAATAACCAAATTGTATTTGATACAAAAGGGTCAGTACATGGGTGAGCACTGGGGGTACAAACAAGTCAGATTATACATAATCGACATCAATCCCACTGACCCACGACACCGCACGACCAACAATGGGTGGAATAAATGGTGAAATGCAGTCTCCCATAGAAGGGATGGGAGACAACTGAGTCAACAAGCCAAACACATAAGACCAAGGAAGCCACATACTGAATGCCCTGTGGACTGTGGACTGTGAACAGCCGGTGTTTACAAAAGCCAGACCTGACTGGAGCCCAGTCCCAGGGAGGCAGGAGGTCCTTCCCCAACAGGGAACTCTGCAAAGTGCATCTACCTCACAGACAGACACTGCCCCTTCCTGCAAGGGGTCCCAGCTTTTATCCCTGTTCTGGTTCAGCTAGGATAGGGTTAAGTTTCCCCAGCAGGGGGAAGGGATCTCCAGCCAGGTTATTCATACCATGCTGATGTCAGGTCCAGCGAGGCAGCGAGGGAAGCTTTCCTTTGTGGCTTTGGTCGTGGGGAGCATGCTGCGGGCTGGCTGTATCCATTGCAATATTTCTCTGTATATCTTTTGTCTTGTTTGCTGTTATTACTGTTTGTTGTTTTTATTATCACTATTGTTATTGTTTAGATTGTTTATTACACTGTTGTATTAAATTTCTTCTTATTTTAACCCGGGGTTTGTGCCCTACTTGTGTCTGAGGGTGGGGGAGGGACAATGGCAACGTGGTCTCCTGTCCCAGCAGGGCTTAAAACTATCCCAATCCCCAAGTGGGACACCTGACCTTTGTTTACTTAATGCAGGACACTTGGGGGTCGTTTACATAACGGCTCTCCCTGCAAGGCCGGCTGCACCCTGGAGGGAAGCTTAAAGGGAAACTCACCCCGCCTTTGGGAAGAGCTGTGGGAATCACCCATATGTCAGCCTTAATTTGGGGCTTGGGGTTGAAACCCCAGCATTTCATACCCTGAACTGGTTTTCTTCCTGTTTAAAAACTCTTAAATCTCTCAGTCTACCATAATGAAACACAAAAGTTTTGCTGTGTCCGTGATGGAAAAACAAAGACAATTATGGTGAAAAGAGTATTTACATATTTTTTAATAGATTCCTATCCCCTGTAAACGTCATGATATAGAGCATTGCAGAAATGGCAGGAATGGTTTAGGGCCATGAGCCTCTTGTAGCCTTCCCCTCCACCAGCATGACTTGTGCTCCTTGAATGTGCTGTTTTGCCCTGACATGCACTCCTGTACCATCCTCCATCCTCTAGAAGCCAGTACCCACAGCCTGTAGTTTGCCACATGAGATTCATTATTTGTGCCAATTCTTTGACATGGACCCACTGACTTCGCTGTTTATCAATGTGGGTAGCAGTCACACCACTTTAAGCTAACCTTCTTTTTCAGGATTCACTAATGGTTTTTGTCCTGAAGATCACAGGTCTCACTTTCTCACTGAAAGATGGATGTCACAAGCATCGCCAGGTAATGGAAAGCAGACCTGCTCTCAGAATTATCTCTGAAAGGGGAGCTGAAGATGCTGAGAACCTAAACAGTGATCTGGAGTATTTCCAAGGGCATAATAAAACCCAAGAGAAAGCAAATGCACAAAAGTTGTGCAAGTACTTGACACCTTCCTTTTTCTATTATTGAAAGTCTGCTCATTTTCTGCATGAGGTGGTGTATTTATTGCTAACTATCTGTCAGACTGCAGCATAAAAATATCAGCCATAATTACATTCATGCTACCAGCCTTCACATTAAAGTTATCTGGAAAACACTCGTTTTCCTATACTACCTTATGTAACCAGAACTTAGATGCAGTGATGGTTCACTGTCAGGTTTTGTTCTACTGTGTTTCAGTGCAGAGTGTTACTTGACAGCAGTGAAAATGTTGGCTTGCCCTTTGTCTTATAAAGTATTAGAAGAGCCTGACATTTGTCAAATTAAACTCTTATCAGTATGATTTATTTTTAGGTACCCTTTGAAACCTTATGATAAGTACCTGCAAACTAGTGATCCTTCTGTTTCAAGAGAGAATATCTAGGAATGGGTTATTAGAAAAGACAGACACAGGGCAGAGAGATCCCAGCAGTGTGTTGTGATAAGCTGTAAGCTTAAGGATCTACAAAATAGTTTCGTTTTTAGGAATAATTTTAGAAAAATAAAATGATGCTGTGTAGCAGGTTGTAGGCCAAGAACTGTGTTACTGAGGAAAATCTTGCCCCACAACCCTGTTTAGGTAAACTTCCTGCTGAAATGAAATTTATCTTCAATAGAAATAATTCGTTATTTTAAATATACAACTATTTGCCTGCAGATAGACAGCTCCTAAATTTAATGAAGCTTTGAACAAGGCAGACATCCAGCAGAGTGTTTCATA
Organism: Athene cunicularia; assembly: GCF_003259725.1. Lineage (NCBI taxonomy): Eukaryota > Metazoa > Chordata > Aves > Strigiformes > Strigidae > Athene > Athene cunicularia. The sequence continues at coordinate 18,035,952 of NW_020799097.1, forward strand.
GAATACCTGTGAGGTTGAGGGTCATATAAATTATTATAGCAATTCTATTATGAATCTATTATAAAGATATATAAAATAGTTAAGTAAGTGCCATTCTGGGGAATAAGTAGTGTTGGATGTACAGTACTGTCCCTTTTTGTTACCTGTGATCATAGTACCTTGTAAATAGGATGGAGAGAGAAAAGAGTTTCTTTTATCAAAATGAGCAGGTCTAAGGGAACAACCTATCAGGAGAAACCTCAGGTTTAGTACTAGTACCAATACTCATGATGTTAGATAACTGTACGTACAATTGGGGCAGTTTGTAGCATGGCAGAAGCCTCTACACTTTTTCTTCAGCATTTGATAGCTTCATGGCAGCCACATGAAGTAGTATGAGGCATGTTACAAAGCAGAGGACTCTGCATTTGATCCTGGGCTCTCATTTGCAGCTGCAGCCAATGCAATCTTATCCCTCTACTGTTCAGAGATCCCAAACTATATAAAATTGTGATCAGAGATCAGTGATCATTTAAATAAAGCATACTGAAGTGTGTGGCATCGGTGGTGGTGGCCATGGAATCAGAGTTGCCTTGTTACTACTCTGCAAATATCTGAGATGCTTCTCTACCACAGGGAAGCAGAGCATGGAAGCCAAATTCTGGGATCCAACAAGATACACATACAGAGCGCGTTACTTTTGGCAGGTCAGAATTTGCCCTTGACAGGAGATGGGAATTGTCTCCCGGTTTCATTTCCTCTTAGGGGAATGTTTCTCCCCATAAAAATATGTTAATTTGATTTAAGGCGGCTGCACAAAGCCATCTGACTGTCACCTTGGAGTTATGGTTTACGGAGTATGAGAAATAGGACTACAAAGAGTCTATAAATGGAAGAAAAGACCAAAGTGGTCTCACATTTGCAGTGAGTGTGATTTGTGATTGTGTCCATCCACTAGCTACAAGGCAGATGACGACAGACTTACAAAATCTTTAGGTTCACATTTCCATCCTGATGTGTCTTTTTCAGGGCTGGATCACAGGTAATAAGTCCATCATGAAATGGCTTAAAGTTTCTCAGATATTTAGGCAAGATTCAGCTCTGTTGTTGAGGTTGATAAGATAGTTACCTAGGGAAGAATAAAGTCATGGAGGAGTTGGTGGAATTCTGGAGGAAGTGTATAGGAAGGAGATGAATGGAGACACTTGGCTTCACCTGGCTAAGGATAGCCCAGATATAGGGTTAAGGTTGGTGTTATGGTTAAGACAGAGACAAAGCTCCTGTTGTGTGTGAGTAAGAAGGATCCTCAAAGGAAGGACTATGTTGCAAAGAGGCATTGTCCCTGGAGAAGTTCGTCATCTGGTCCATCAATACCCCCACCAATGTCCCCTGTGGCAAAGGCCCAGCCCACAGTTTTGTTTTAGAGTTAAGGTTAGGAGACAGATAAAGCCTAGAGCCCCAGCTGAAGTATGGTTGGAAAGGACTCCCAAAGGAAGGTGTAGGCTGCAGATCTCGCAGTCTGTTCCTTCTCCTGTGAGTTGCCTGACTTCAGCATGCTCACCCTGGAAACACCAATCATTTTCTGCTCTTTCTTCCCTCTTCCTGGGGCATTCTTACTCACCCTCTGTGTCTCCTGGGCTGTCAGAGTACAGTATATGCAGTGGTGGTTGCTGATGTTCCCTACAGCAGTTCACAAATCCACTGTCATCCCCTGGATGCTCTAATCCGTCCTCTTGCAATAGCAGCAAGAACAGAGAGCATCAGGGATGAAGAAGGCAAGAACATCCTCTCTTCTATTAGACAGCTTGTGCTTAGCTGTCTAATTTGTCTGTGTCTCGAGACTGCTCAGTTCTAGCCAACAATTCAGACTGAAAAGTAATATGTAGAGATAGGTGAGCTTGGTTTAAACCAGACATAGGAAAAAGCCTGACCATGGCAGTAAGTAGTCCCTGTGGGCTAGGTTTTTTTCTGTGTCTCAGGTACCTGTGGTGTTTGAAAGATTGCAGCAAGTAAATGAACCTTTTTGTTTATGTATTCATTTCTGGTTGTTCAAGCAGTGACCCATAATTAGTTGTGATCATACTTATAGCAGGTCTCTGTGCGATCTTGATTTAAAACACAGATTTATCAGCAGATTATATCAGTTGAAAGTTCAAATTCATATTTGATCACAATTAATCCATCAGGCATGTGCATCTCCTTCTCTAGCTCTGATATGGTATCGTTTATGCCATCAGTACATATCTGAGATTAATGAGCCAAATAGCAGAGTATAGAAAAGTAATTTGTTACCCCAGCTGGCACTTTAATCATTTGGAAAACTGACCAAGAGCACTTCCAGCATATGAAGGCTTTATTAGAATGATGGCCAAAGTATGGCCTGAGGTTACAGAGCTCTAAACAAAACTTTTTTATTCAGCCAGGTAATCTATTTAGGTTCCTGTGTGGATGCAGAAGGTATTTATTCCATTGCAGACAAGTTGGATGCAATAATATAGGATCCTGTGTCAATAAATGTGTCACAGCTGAAATAATTTTCTTTGCTCTCAATATAAAATACTATATTTCTAACAACTCTGGGTTTATCGTTGTCAGCCTTCCAACAAAGCAACTACTGAAGACTACAGAAGACTGCTTCAGAAAGTTTTAAGTTGTTATCATGTTGACTAAATATGAAATTATATTCCTGAAAATGTTAGTGCTCATGACCCAGGTTATCCTGGGTGCTTGATTTTTGTTCTTTCTACATACAGAAGAATTACAGTTCCTTTAGCTTGGATCAGCTGGTTGCATTTGGCTTACTCTGCAGTTGTGTAATGTTGAAGAACAAGGATTCCTGTCCCCAAACAGTATTTGCTCTGCTGAAACCATTTCTTATATGGGGAGATGGCATCAAGACATTTTCTACTTCCATTTTGGGACATTATTGCTGACAGGACTTCTGGATTCTTAGAGACTAGGAACACAGCTGATTTTAAATGACAATGATACAATGACAGTGATATTGCAAAACTCCATCAGTATCTCAAAAAAAGTCTAGCTCAGAAGTTTATCTGTTTGTTGAACTATTTCCCATTTAAAAATAAGAAAGCTACACTGGGAACTTTTAAAAAGCAGGGCTATTTTTATAAAGGTTGCCAATTAATAGGAAATATAAACATATTGTTAATTAGGGGTCCTCTCAACTTGTTCCCAGAGAACAACTCTGAGGTGGAATCTGAATCTCTTATTCCAAGTGCTATTATTGCAGCTATGTGGACCTTCTCGGGCTGTAGGAGAGACTCAGGGAATTATTTACATGTCTCATTTACAATAATGCTATACCTTCTAACAATTGTTTGTTTGGGTTGTTTTTGGTTTGTTTTTTTTTTTTTTTTTCCTGCAGAATATTTGATTTACTTTGTTAGTATTTTAAGCCAGGGTTGTTGAGCCAAATTCTAGATTAATTTCATTAAAGCCAGAACAGGTCATGTAGATCAAAATTAACGGAAATAACATATGTGGTTGGACAGGTTTTTTGACAGCTGGTTTGAAAACAAAAACACTAATCACAAGAAGTCATGAGGATGAGCTGCTGTTATTCCCCTTTTTATGCACTGGCTTTGTAACTCCTCCAGGAAAATGCTGTGAAGTTTAAAATGACAAATGGACAGGACTGCAGTACAATTTTGTACTTTATGCAAAAGACGGTATCGTCAGCAGCACAAAGCTCTGACTATCTTGCAAGAGAGATTGACTGTGTCTTGCCTGAAGAAAGAATGCCATCCACTTAATCACTTGCAGCAGTTTCTATTGTTTCTAAATGCACTTGACCACCTTTCCAGGCTCAAACAGAGGTACCTCAGATTTTTCTCACCAAATAATGGGGTACTACGGTATATGAACCATTAGTGATTTATGAGCTGTTTCAAGTTAGGATGGCCCAGTCTGTTAGTGATGCTGCTACTGTTGGTAGTAAAACTAGTTGCGACTGCTAACAGTGGCTTTACTCAACAACAACAACAACAAAAAAAACCAACAAAAAACCCCCAAACCAGGAATGCCTGGCTACTACACTCTACTCTGAGGTGAGAGGAGATGAGCATTACAGAGTACTTCATGATGTTCAGAAGTTTTCATTTATACTGTGTTGCATTGCGATGCCTGGCTTTGGACCATGTTATGACATGGGTTAGTTAAATTGCCTTTACATGTCACCTACATCACATTCTGCCCTGAGGCTGACTCATACGTATGTCAGTCAACTCTATAGTCTACATGTAATTAAACTATGTGTACGTGTACTACAAATCCACATAGTCTAACCAGCTTTTAGAGAATAAAGATTTCATATCCATTCTGTATAACTTGTTCCAGTGTTAATCTGTCAGTATGGTCAGAAGTTTGTCTAACATCCCGTGTGTCATTTATTAAATATTAACCTATTTGGATCACAGTCAGTTCTGGTGGGAATGCAAGCAGTCGATCATCTTTAAAACAGCTTTATGCATATTGGAAGACTTACACCCTGTGCAGCCTCAGAGTGTTATTTAATTGCAGTAAAAATCCCTACTTCAGGTGTTTTCACTTGTGACTAGCAATTCCTACCTGTCTGTTCAGTGCTGACATACTGTTTGTATGGTTGAGCTGTGAACCAGTTTAGGAGCTGATAGAACTGAAAAAAAAAAAAAAAGAAAAAAGAAAAAAAGAAAACAACCTGAACCCACTGAACCAAAACCTTTCACAAAGAATTAAACCAATAGGGAAAGTACAGGTGAGAGGAAACAAAGGATTCAACCTGGAAAACCTAGCACTTCTGCCAAGAAAAGGCATGTAGAAAAAGAGTGTATATTATATTTTCTGGACTAATTGGATTTTTCAGGCTTTCCTTGTTCTTTTCTCTGGGTATAACTTTTTATAGCTCTCATAATGTGGGAAGCTCAAATGATGACACAGTTCTCTAGACATGGCTCCGCAAATGATGCATAGAGCAGTTTACCTCCTGTTTCTTAAGTATCACATGCCAGTCAATACATCCAAGTACAACTTCATTATTGTAACAGCACCAGCTGGTTGACTTAGTACTAAGTTTGTAACATGTAGAGTCTTGTCCACAGTCTCTTGTCTACTCTGCCATTTTTCACTTATTGTTTAGGCATTTCTCTCTCCTAAGAAAACATTTTGCACTTTATTTAATTTCAGTTTATTGAATGCTTTTCAAGCATTCCTCAATTTGTCTAAATATAATTATAACCCTTTTCTCCAGAGTGTTCGCAACCCATCCAAACTTGTGTCATGTGCAACTTAGTATTGGCACTGGGTGGGAAGTTTTAATTCAGTATATTTCCCCAGTTTTCTTCAGAAGTGAAGCACTAGCAGGAATGATTTGATTCTGTGGAGCATTTCAGTTCTGACAGGGAACTGATGGATCCATTGAAACTTCTCCGACCAATTTCCCATATGAGTCACATACCTCCGAATGCAGAGCTCTCGCAGAAGACAATGCTGCCTCTTCCCTGCTCCCTTGGATGCGCGCAGAGTTTACTGCCACTCTGTGAGCTCATTGGTTGGCTTTTAAAAGTCTGTAATTATCTCCACCAAGAATAGTATTAACTTTAGAAAACCTCCTTCAGCCTACCCTTTGTCTGCTGCCAGCTGCTATAGATCTGTCTGTCCCACTGAATTAAATTAGCACATCCAAATGTAATGTCTCTGAAGTGATTGACAAAAATTCTACCATTGCTCATAAGGAAAACAGAAATAGAAAAAGGGCTAACAGCAGCCTTCGGTGGCTGTATTTGTGAGACACAGAGACTGTACCAGATCCTCAGCTGTTATATACTGTTATAACTCACTGAGTATAAATATAATTGAGCTATGCTAATGTTAAATCTGTTGAGAGCCTGGCCTGGAACACAAATATATCAAGGCTAAAGTAATTGTTCCACCACAAAGCATTAATACAGTGGTTTACTTTTACCATGGGCTGCTCAAATGCACTAAACATCTATAATTGTGTTCTTATTTAACCCACATATCTCTGTCATCTACATAACTCTTCTGTCAGACACTGTTAGGCAATAAAGGCAGCTGGGTTCAATTTCTGGGGCTCCCTGCAAAAAGTCCAACAGAAAAACAACCACTCTAAAATTTCATTTGACACCAGTTTTAACATCCACCTCCAGTCTTGGCAAACTCTATTACACTGCCTGAATCATGGTGTGTTAGCAGTACATTTGCAATTACAAGCAAAGATTTTAAACAGCAGGATTAAATCAAGCATAAATTTTATTGTGCAGAAAACAGTAAAATGTTAGCTTTAGAAACTTGAGACGAAGAGGCATGATTGCTTAGGATGCACTGTCAGTAGTGCTGGATCATCACTGGGGTTAGCTAGATTCTGCTAGATAATTATAACGTGAGTTTATTGTCCTTGTGGTGTGGAGGTGGCGGGCTGAGCAGACCGTTCTCTCGTTCCTAAGACAGGGAGACTTCGGGAAGTCTCTGCTTCCTATCACAGTGCTGCTTCATTTCTGAATGGGAAATAAAGTGGTTTTTACTCCAGGTTGCTGACATCAAAGTTGCCCATCCATTTCAGGGTTACTGAATGGTAGACCCTTGTCTGCAGCCCAAACCTCTAGAACATTGTTTCTGAGCTTCCCTGTAGTGGCACAGCAGGGATCTCTGCAGCACTCCTGCAAGGATATGCCTTGCTAGATGTGTGTGACTCTCAGGAAAAGCACCAGCTAGACCCTGAATAAAAAAACTTCAGCCCAGATGGGTACTGGTGACCATCTCTCAGCTGTTAAGATGCCTGTTGTAGGGCTTTAGCTCCTCTGGAGCCCCCTCTGAACCTCTGCCTATTGCCTCAGTGTACCTCACCCTCTCTCACCTTCCCAAGGCAGACTAAAGCACTGACTCCATGTGCTAAGGACATATTTCCCTTGTCTATGTATTTGTACATGCAGATACAAAAGACATATTCACTCAGCTTTAGAAAAAAGAAGGTTTAAGTTTATTCTTTTCATAGATTGTCCTGTATTGAATCATTACTGATAGGTAAATAAGGCATAGCCTCTGCCATGAAAATCCCTCGGTCCCCAAATATCTACCTCCTCAAAGGGCTCCTGTTTGGAGTTTCTGTGGCTCTGAGGAATTTAAGGTCTTATAGTAAAAATAATTTGATTTTCCTAGAGAGTTAACTTTGGAAAACAACCAGCTGCTTGAAATGCAAGAGTTGACTTAAGTAGATCTAACCAGGGATTCCCCAGCTGTAGGGGACACATGCAGAGGGGCTAGGAAATTAGCAGCAAGCTGTCTGTTTTCAAAGCAGGGGCCCTGGAGGAATATGAGTGCAACCTTCAGAGAAAGGAGAGGCAAGAGCTTCCCTGGGCCTAGAGAAAGCTGCAGGGGTTACAGCGGGGATTTCTGAGCAAGGAAGCAGCCGGCTGCTGTTTATTTTTCTTTTATTCAGAGAAACAAGACTGACCAAAACTGTGTGCAAATAAGATGACTCTCACAGAGAATGTATCTGTCTCAGGTCACCACCTTCTTGTTCAAAGAGTCCTGAATTTTGGCTAGAGGGAATAATATTATGAGTTGCATTTCTTTAAACGTTATCAGCTTGTATTACATCAACAGTTGTTTCTTGGGGATGGAAGACATTGTGAAAGAGCGTTAGGTGGGTGTTTATCATTGCATGTACAATTCCCAGCTTATTTTTGATGCACAGCTTTTTTGTTATAGGATTAAGTGAGAATGAAAAACATCATCAGTTTTTCATGTAATAAGAAATTTTAAGTTTGAGAAGAGTTGTGAATCCCTTCTAAGCTGATCAAATAATAACTTTTTTTTTTTTTTGTAGATGAGCAGGAGAAGATTTAGAAAGCAATGAGCTGTATCACATCCTGTTTTCAATTTCCTTTCTCATGTGCTGCAAGGAAGCATTATAGATACTAAAAGAGAAGTAACAAGAATTATTTATGTGATAGTGCAAACCTGGTTAGATCCTACTTGGATAGTTCTTTATCTTTTCTTCCTGTCTGTATACCTGTGATGTAATGCCACTCCTCCTGCTCTAAATACATTATTTTAATCACTGTGGAAAGAACCGGTGAGAGCGATCAGCTCTCCTACCTCATGTGGTCTCAGTCACCTGCAATAGTCTCTCTGGCTTGTATCATTAATAACATCTCACGGTTAGAAAATGAGGAAAAATTGATCGAAATAGAAATTTACAAAAGGCTCTTAGAAGGCAAGTCTTAACAGTTGTGCTTTGTTATTATGGTCTGGAATTCCTTGAAAGCAAAAAGAGAGAGACCAAAGCACAGCAACGGGAGTGTGAAACCTCATGGTGGAGCAGGCGTGTGAGGCAAGGGATGAGAGCTACGCTGCTGGCACCGACACGCAGCAGAAGGGTTCATCAGTCAGTCGTGTCCTGTATGAAATCCAATAACCTGCTGGGTTAGACTGCTTAATATTTATGCAGTTGAATTATACTTGCTGTTCCTTTGGCAATTTGCAGGTTTGAATCTCAAATGAGTGCACAGGATCACTGCTCAAGATTTTTGTGTTGTTTTAGAGTAAACTTCTGGCATGACACTTTCTATATTCTAAGAGTTTTTTGCAATTTAATAATATATTTACCTGTTTCCCATATCTCCTAATGCTGAAAAGCCAGGTGGTCAAGGATTGTAGGAAGAAGCAATATTTTTTATTAGATCACCTCATCTACCTGGAAAAAATAGACATGCTTTCAGACACATAAGTTCTTCTTCAGGCCAACGTGTATATATATATATATATATATATATATATATATATATGATGTACATATATATGTTTATTTAGTTCTTTGTAAGATTCTCAGTTTACTGACAGATGCCCCTCTCCTGTTTGTGCACTTGCAACATGTATATATTTTAAGAAAGATGTGCTGCTGTATCTCTGCTTCATGCTTTGCTTAAGGAATTGGTCTGAATTTCTTCATAAGTATCCTCTACTTAGTGGATCATTTAATTTTCTAAAAGGTAGGCTGGATGAGCTTTTGATTATTGAAGGAAAAAAGTGTCTCTGGTATGTCTGACTGGAAATTCTTCAGTGGAACAGGTGTCCTTGGGAAATTACTATTTGAGGAAATAATTTTGTTTTACCCTCAACAATACGAAATTTCTTGGCATTTCATGCACAAAGAACTATATTCACCAGTATTTCTTACAAAAACTCATTTAAGAACTGTTTTAAAGTCATGTGTTTGAAGTAGTATTTTTGATTTTATGAGTTATTTTTACAATAATTCATTACCTTGCCACTTGTACATAACATGCCATTTAACTGTGCAGTAGCTAAAATATTTATTTTCTGTTCTGCATTAAAAATTTTAAAGACAAACTTAATCTGCAGACTGGACATACCATACTTTGATATAACATCATCGTAAAGACTACTATCTGTCATGAAACACACACCCAAAAAACCCCCATATATCAGAAAAATATCAGTCAAATATCAATTTTGAATCCAACGTTATTCTTTTTTTTTTATACTAAGCACATATTGAAATAATTTAAAAATAACAATTCATTAGAAATAAAATATTTTGTTCTAAAAATAAAAATTAAAGTGCAAATATAATCTGTAAGATGAGCATTTATAATTTTGTTATATCTATGTTTAACAACAGTGATCTTGGAACTTGGAAAAGTTGTCCAGCTCAGCAAAAAAACACCATTAATAGATTTGTTTCTTAAAAATTGATACATCAAGTAAAAAATACAGATTTTAAATATCTTAAATAGAGACAGTTGAAAACAGCACTTTGTTGGTCTGTTGCAAATTTTTCCTTACCAAAGTCCTTATCTTTCTTCTTACCTCAGATTTGGGCACTGGAAAACTCTAGTTGTCTATAAGGGAAGGCTTACCCTGATGTGAGAGTGGCCAGGTTTGGGGAATGCACCACCCCAAGGCACTGGGAATCAGAAGAGGGAGTGTTCTGCTACTGGCATACAGCATCACAGCTCTGTTGTTACGAGAATTTCTTACCTGGGACACTGGGGAAAGCCATTCAGTTAGCAAGGTACTGGTTGACTCTAGTTAAGATAGTCTCGCATTTTTACTGCATCTTTTTAACCCCACTTTCTATAAGGAAATTTTCAACTTTCCAGAGACTAAAACTCTTCAAGTCTGAAATGTGTTTGTACTTTGCTTACTATACGTGAGATTTACTATACACGTGATATAACATTTCTGCCTGTGTGAACAGGAACTTTTACCAGAGTAATGGTAACAGTCTGAAACACTAGGCTGTGGGAACCTGTGTGTACAAATCAAGGGATTTCCTATAGGATTGTACTAGGTTTTCCTGGCCAGGTTTTGATAGAAGGAGGCTACAGGGGTGGCTTCTGTGAGAAGCTCGTAGACGCTTCCCCCATGTCCAATAGAGCCAATGCCAGGTGGTGCCAAGACAGACTTGCCACTGGCCAAGGCCGAGCCCATCAGTGATGGTGGTAGCACCTCTGGGATAACATATTTAAGAAAGGGGGAAAAAAACCTTCTGCACAATGGCAGTTGGAGAGAGGAGTGAGAATATGTGAGAGAAACACAGACTGAACACAGCTGGAGAGTGAAAAGTGGAATGAATGTGGGAAATTTCTGTTGTTGTAATTGTGTTGAAAGGACAAGAGGTGGATTGTGTGTAAATTGCCCACTTCTGTTCAATGTTGTGATGATGTTATTTTGCTTTTGGTGTGGGGAATTCTTTCTTGTTGATGTGAGTGAAGTTTGTGCAGATTGTAAAGATTGTGTGATGAATGTGGATCTTAATGATAATTCTTAAATATGTGACTCACAGAGGTAAGAGCTGGAACGTATTGGGTTTGTGTGTCAAGGTTGTGGTAGCCAGGGTGCTGCAGGGGTGGCTTCTGTGAGAAGCTGCTAGAAACTTCCCCATGTCCAATAGAGCCAGTGCCAGCTGGCTCCAAGACAGACCTGCCACTGGCCAAGGCTGAGCCCATCACTGAAGGTGGTAGAGCCTCTGGGACAAGGTATTTATGAAGGGGAAAAACTGCTGTGTGACGACAACTTCATCCAGAGCAAGGAGTGAGAATATGTGAGAGAAAGAGCCCTGCAGACCCCAGGTTCAGTGCCGGAGGAGGGGAGGAGGTGCTGCAGGCACCGGAGCAGAGGTTCCCCTGCAGGCCGTGGTGCAGCCCATGGGGAGGCAGCTGTGCCCTGCGCCCAGGGAGGGGAACGGTGGGGCAGAGACCCACCTGCAGCCCGGGGAGGGCCCCACGCAGGAGCAGGGGGATGCCCGAAGGAGGCTGTGACCCCGTGGGAAGCCCACGCTGGAGCAGGCTCCTGGCAGGACCCGTGGCCCCATGGAGAGAGGAGCCCCCGCTGGAGCAGGTTTGCTGGCAGGACTCGTGACCCCGTGGGGCACCCACACTGGAGCAGTCTGTTCCCGAGGGACTGCAGCCTGTGGGAGGGACCCACACTGGAGCAGGGGAAGAGTGTGAGGAGTGCTCCCCCTCGGGAGGAAGGAGCAGCAGAGACAACGAGTGATGAACAGACTGCAACCCACATTTCCCATTACCCTGTGCTGCTGGGGGCAGAGGAGGAGGTAGAGAAATCAGGAGTAAAGTTAAGCCCAGGAAGAAGAGAGGGTGGGGGGAGGTTGTTTTAAGACTTAGGTTTTATTTTGTCATTATCATACTCTGATTTGATTGATAATAAATTAATTTCCCCAAGTCAGGTCTGTTTTGCCCATGACAGTAATTGGCGAGTGATCTTTCCCTGTCCTTATCTTGACCTACAAGCCTTTACTTATATTTTCTCTCCCCTCTGCAGCTGAGGAGGGGAGTGATAGAGCAGCTTTGGTGGACACAACAGGGTCAATCCACCACATGGGCATCAAAGAATACCCATTTATCCTAAAGCTTTTTTTTTTTTTTTTTTTTTTTTTTTTTTTTTTTATGTGATAAAGAAGCTGAATGAAGAAATTTGGGTGTTAATTTCCAGCAAAATATGAAGATCAGCCAGGGACCCTGTTTTCAGTGCTGTGTGCTTATGTTGGTCATCCACAAGAAATCAGATGTGATACTGATGGAAAACAAAGCAAAACAGGTGGTGTGAATCCCAACCAAGGTCTCCCAGGAACTTAGAAAAGGAGAATACATCCGAGGAAATAGAGATATTATGTTCCTCAGACTTCTTTCATGTTGACTTGGGTCTGCCCCAAGAGTGAAAGTCTTTCATAAAAAATAAACTAGAAGTGTGTGGGCATAACAATTGTCCATTTCTGAACCTAACTTGAACCACGTGGGATACTTATTGCTCTGGATTCATGTCCCACTTCAACATTAATGTGGAAAGACATCTAGAAAGAAGAAATTGATAAACAATGGGGTAGGAAAGAGTCTTAGAGAAGAGGGAAAGTCTAATTAAAAAAAAAAAAAAAAAAAAAATGTTATCTACAGGCCATCCATTTGTGCCAGCCAATTTTTTAACGAATAACACATGCTTCCCTTTAGCAAGTAGAAAAACATGTCTTTATTTTTAATTGAATTATACTCAGAGGATGTAAGAAAAAAGAGGAGTGAGGTGGGGGAGGAACATAGCTTTAGGTTACAGGGGAAATATGTTCAGAAATGCAGCTTTATATATTCCCCCACACACTCTGAAACAGTCTGAGACATTTGGAAAACCTCACAAGCTACTACACTCTCACATCTGTATCATAAACACTTACTAAACACCTTATTGCCCCCAATATTACATTGTCATAGGCAACTGCCTGTGTTCTCTGCACAAAAGCATCAGCTCTGGCTATGCATGCAGCTGTTACTGAGGGTTGGATCTGGACTGTAAAAAAAGGCATGTGGCAATCCACACTTCTGGATTAAGGTTTTGCAAACACATTAAGACACTCCCAGTGGCCCATGGTATGGACTAACAGACTGTCACTCCTTATAGTGACTGAAAATGAGAACTGTTGATTTCTAAATAGATTTTAATTAAATATTGCTTATTTGAAGTGCTTCTGCTTCTGTGTCATTTCTTAGCGGACACATTCCAGGGACAAGTTTTGCCTTGAAGATTTTCATTTGATGTATAATGAAAATGTACATCTTATCTCCATTAGAAGCAATTTTTCCCTGTCTTATTTCATGTGTCTTTTAACCACTACTATTGTTCCTGATGGTGAAACATTTTTAAAATGGCATATATTTCCCAATTTTAAAACAAACAAAAAGAAAACCTTAAGAAATTTATTTCAAAATTTCATGAAGAAATCAATTTTTTTCCTGTGATAAAACTGTAACACAGAAATGCCATTTTTCAATTTACATTATATTTTTAATGATTCTGTAGAGGGCACCATTAATATACCAAGAAACTCTGGTAGGAAAATTAAAAAAGCAACTGACTTGGAAAAAAAAATCACTCTGCCTTATCATTTGAATCAGTTGGCAGCTACATACAGAAAATAAACCCAGGGATACCCAGAAGTATATGGAATAATATAAGTTAAAATTTTAAATAATTCAAAAGCATTCTGAAATTCATTTTAGTGTGACAAATATCACATTTGTGTTGCAGTTGGAGAAAAGAGGTTAGCTGGGTAAGAAACAATTAAGCAAATAGGAAGAGTCACTGTAAAAAAGCAAGCAGAGCCAGCAGAGCAGGAGCAGAGTCAGGGAGCCAGATGTGGCTGTGACCAGAGTGAATATCTTAAGGGAGAGGCAGAAAATAACCAGCTGGCACAGGAGAGGAATATCTAGAAGAAACCACACAGTACAATTGAAGCTTTACCTTCAAAGTTTCTATCTCTGCTGTTGTACCATTGCTTTTGTCAAACACTTCATCACAGTCCATGTATTAATAGCAAACGTAACTTTTCCCTATTTGTCTGGTTTATCGAAGTTAAAACCCTCCAGGTTTTGTATTATTAGCTGCATTTATTTATGAGGTGCGAGTTTTCTTAATGGACAGAGTAAGAGATGGGCAACTATTCCAACATTCAGCCAATACAGAATCTCCTACCTCATAGTAATAACAATTATTAAGATAAAACAGAGTCTAAGGGCAGTTTTTAGTCATATTGTGACATAATAGCTTTATAAATCATGGAGAAATTGAAATGGCAAAATTACCTCCTTGCTATATAAACTACTTTAAATTTTTTGGTTTCATGCCATATATTGTTTGCAATCAGAAACCTACTTATTTCTGTATATTTCAGCAACCTGTGACAGATACACTCATGCTATTTTACAAAAGTGCAATAGACATATCAAATATGTGACAGAATATATAAAATGTATTTTTTCACCTGGAAAGGATTTAAAATGGATTTTTAATTTAATTTTTGAAAATTATTTTTAAAAAGCGGCTTTTGTGAGAATACAATATTTCATTTTGCAGAGAATCTCTAATTCTACTTTGACTTATTTCTAAGCATTCAATAATTTAATGTGGTGACTCTGATTTAATTTATATTGATGATAATTGAATTTCAAGAAAGCCCTGAAAATATGTATAAATATATTTTTTCATTATTTTCTAAATGGGTATGTGGTTCCATTTTCTTAAGGTTGGAATTTTCATTATGGTAGACAAATAATGGTCATATGAAAGTTCAAGTGTTATGGTTATGGTAAAGTTTAGCTTTAAGAGGTATAAACATCATAGTGATGACTGGACTAAAAGAGTCTGAAGAGAATAGATGGGCATCTTAATCTTTTGTCACTGTAGTGAAAATAGCTGTGCTGCTGGTGCAAACTCCAGCACTGACAACAGCTGCCAGTAGACGGTTTCCTTGCCTTTGCATAATCCTTGCTCTTTGGGTGATTCTTGCACTTTATACTTGTTATATATTTTAAAAGCCAGAATTTACATGTCCTACTGCTCTAATTCAAGTCAGTATCAAAACTCCTATTGTTTTCAGTGCTTCAAAAATTTCTTAGAGCTTTATTGTGCAACTATCTGATTTCAGCTTGCAGAGGTTCATGTGAATCATTTTAACAGGCTTTAACAGGGGTTTACAGCCCATCATTTTGATTTGAATAAACCTCAAAGCCCAATGGGAATTTCATCTCAAATCTTAAGAACTGAATCAAGACTATGCATAATCCATTGTATACTATATGCCAGCCTACTTTCACTGCAAACCTCTCCTAGCATTGTGAGAGGATTTGGAAAGCTCAGCAGACCTTGAGAAGAATCCAGTTTCTTGGCTTGTGACCAAACCTCAAACCTTAGAAACTGATTTTCTTTTCCCTGCAAAGGTTTTACAGAGTTCTCATTGCCCTTCAGCTGTGTTCAAGGCAATTCTTTGCTTTTCTGTGCATGCTCCCTGTGCTGCTTCTGAAGTGAGAAAAACCCTTACTGCAGTTAGCAGAAAACTGCCTTCTTCACCCTTAGATATTTTCCCTAGACCAGTCTCCATCAAAAAGAACAAACTGTGAGGACAATTTTAAAAATGTCTAATGTCTATAAATCTCACTATAATGTTTGTTTCTTTTAATTTTTGTATCTTACCTTTATCTCTTCATATATCACTTCTGACAAATAAAAGTGACTTCAAGGTAGACTATATTTTTGTGTTCATGTAGTCCAGAACACAGCTGGACCATGATCCTGCGTGGGGCCTCTGGGCACCTCTGCAATGTAAATAAGTGGCAACAATAATAATAACAACCTCTCATACAATTTATGTGGGCTATAGTTATGGAGTAAACCTTTCATGAACAAAGTTTCCTGGTGCCAGAGAAGTTTTTGTTGGTCAGGAATCCCACTCTGACTCTAACAGCTCACAATTGTATAAGCAATTCCTCATGCCAGTCACCCCCCTTTGGGGCTGTAAATTCTCCTCTTTGAACCTTATAAATCTATTGACCTCTATAACTTGGCACTTTGCATCAGAATAAATGACCCACCTGCTAATGAATTTATTGAAACAAAGCATACATTTTGCTGACATGACCCCACATTTTTCCAAATGCTGTCTTTTAAAAACCTTTAGGGAAAGTCATCTGCTTAAAAAAGTGGTTTTCTAAACTAATTCATTGGCTTTATTTAAACATTTAAAAATATATGTTGAAATGCTGTATGAAATAATTCCAAAAAAGTGAATAATAGTGGATATTATTTTTAAATGTTCATCTGTAACTACATCTCTCTAAACTTAAAATTTATGTTTCGTGAGGATTTTTTCAGGGAGGAATGCATTATATTTTAAAAAGAAATTAATGACCTTCAGTAAATGTAGAGATGGCTGGCAACTCTGCTTTTTGTGTAGTAATAAAAATGGTTTATTGGACTAACGTAGTTAAATGCAGGAGCCAAATTATACTCAGGTTCAACTTCATATCTTGTGTTACTCTGGGGGCATCATTTGCTGACCTGGATTCCTCCCCTTCTCCAATCCCACTTCTTTTTCAGCCTGAAAGCAAAGCTTAGAAAACTAAAGTAAATATCTTTTCTTTCATTTAGTTATATTTATTTTCCATTGGCTCCTTTAAGGCAGCACCACTAATGTCCCCAGAGCTCCCAAACGCATTTATTTTCTATCATCTACTACCTGCCAACCCGAAGCAGAAGCTAATTCACCCCAGAAGGTTTAACTCCTGTCAGCTGCAGTATCAGGGGCATATCAGTGCCACTGTGTGTAGGTGAGGATCACTAAGCTCAGGAGGTATAGAAAGAACACGACTTGGGGAAAACAGGGTTTAAAGGCTGATCATGAAGAATTCAGAGGGACCTGGTATCTGGATTTGGCAGGAGAGCTTCTTTTGGAATAAAATGGCTATTCCCTAAGGAAAAGGGGAAACTCAAGCCTATTGTAAAAAATGAGCCGCAGATTAGTAGTTTTCTCTTTTGATTTACAGTGCTACTAAGAAGTAGATTGCATAGTCAGGTTAGAGAAGGATTTTCAAAGTTCTGAAGGACTGAAATCTGAATCTTCAAAGGACGCCTTAACATCTTGAAGCTTCTTTTCCTCAGTCTCTTTCATAGAAACTCAATCCATATGTACAGACACTTCACTTACTGGACTCTGGAGTGAACACCCACTTAATGTAAAAGTTGACAGAAGCTACTCAGAAAGACCCAAATCCGTATAGGTTATTCCTAAAAGTGTAAAAACATCCCCAAAGGAATAATTATCTGAAACACTTTCCATAATTCTGAGTGGTTATGTAAGAGTAGGATTTTTGACTGGAATTTTTGTGTTCAATCCCTGGTGAAATATTTTGGCAAAGTTTTGATGTACAGTTTGTATTGTAACCTTTAGCAGCTCTCCTGATCTTGTTTCTAGAGGGTCCTCATTAAAAACTGTCTCCCTACTTTCATTATATTAATTTAAGAAGACTAGTGACCATCTGATCTTCTTGCATGACACTAATTTTTACTTATTCTAGAGCCATAGGTTTTACATAAACTAAAGCATTTCTGGGCCAGGGAAAATAAGCTGTATATTGCAGAGACAGAAGAGGATAATCCATGATGTTGCTCACTTTTTAACTGTTACTTATGCAGGAAACTGGGTACATACAACAGACATGGGGCCAACAGAAGGACCACACTGCATGTGTAGAAGAAGGCAACTTGGATTGTCTTTGAAAACTGTGGATTTGGAAAAAGATTCCTTCCTGATCCAAAATCAAGAAATCAGCATGGCCTTTGAAGTCAGTGTGGCATAAGAGCAAAACACATACCAGCTGGGCATCTAAGAAACAGAATTATTGGTATTGATTTTTTTTTTTTTCTTTATCTGGATGGATATAATTTTCCTTTAACTGTGAAGACTTCTTAGAGGAAGACAGAAAAAAAAAAGAAGTCCCTTGAATGCAAGTCAGACAATGCTATGTTCACAGAAAAACAATTTCTAACAGTTTAAGGTGACTCTTTAAGGCTTGGAAGATGACATTTCCACATGCTATGAATGCCAAGTACTAAGTAAACCCATTCTCTCCAAGGCCAAAGAAAAAAGGATGAACAGGAGTATGCACATACTGCTGGATGGTGAGACAGACAGATCATCCAGCTGATCTGTCTGACTACCCTGATCATCCAGCTTGGTCCAAATGTATCTTACTCAAGATCTAGTCATTAGCGATCATTACACCATACTGAGAAAGACTGAACAATCCCTGAAATTGTCAGATGTGTTTTCCTCCACACAATATGGTCTAATCAACAGCTCATCTGCTTTTCAGTTAGCTGAGCACCTGGGTCTCATAAACCTTACATCCATCCGTCCAGTGATATTCTACCAAAATGTCCATGTTCTTAGCATGTGAACAGTATCTTGGACTTATTCCACCTAACTTTAGACACTTAAGTGAGGCATCTAAGCTAGGAAAATAAACACCTTGCACACCTCAGTGTCAAAGGAAGGGTGTACATTCTTTACCTGTGCCGACCTATCTTCATATATTTCACAAGTTGTTTAAGTACTACATGATTAGAACAATAATTAAAGGTAGAGAGTCAAATCCAGATCAAGAACTGGAGAATGGTAGTCAAGAGGAAGTCTTAGTAATAATACATTGGGGTGCAAACTCCCATCTATATGGTCTTCCTTCTCTTACATTTAAATTCTTTCCCTATGCAAAGGCAGCTTGTGTGCTCACACTGGGTATGAGCCAACCTGCCTGCCTGTGCTTCCCCATTTACAGTGTCTCAATAAATTGTGAATCTCTCACTCAGTTTCTGTACTGACAAAAGGGTTGAGATCTCAAATATTATTCAGTCCTCACATATAATTTTTTATGAAAGCAGGTGGTCAGACAAAGGAAAGAGATGCAGTAACTTTTTCACCTAAAGGATAGGTTACAACATGAACCTGCAACTTGTTTGATACCAGACAATCCATTCATGAAAGAAATGTTATAAATAATCAGCTTGGCAAACCTTCAGATGGATCTCAACCATTCATACATATCAAAATCAAGCAGTCATGAGTGAACAGGCTGAAATTAGTTAAGTGGAATTTTTATAATTACATACCATTTTATGACTATAATCTCTGTGCAATTTTAGTGTACTTATCCAAATGTTGAAAATGCAGAAGTATTTTTCTAAATACTATCAAAATTGGCATAAAACCCCATTAAAAATTCAGTGGGAAGGGAAATTGTCTATGTTACTGAAAAGAGGAGAATCAGGAAATATTTTTATGACATTTCATTTACCAACCAGAAAGTGTTAGAAAGAATGTGTTTGGCAATGATTATTTTTTCCATGAATGTTTCACTAACCACCCACTCTTGCACACATACAGATCTCCCCCCTAACATTTGGGTTGCTCTTAGCCAAAAACTGAAAAGCTTTTTGTCAAGTTTTGGATTTTTAATTCTTACCAGTTATAAAGTCACTTCTGTACTGAAAAAACATCTTGATGATAATGTTTTGACCAACCAAAGTGTTGTCCATATGAAAACTGTATTCAAGCTTTAGTAAATTATAGAAAATAAATAACTATTCTTGATGTCAAACTCATGCTCCGTGTAGAGAAGATTAGCAATGCAGCAGCTTTAGAAAACCTCCTGCTGCTGCCACTGTCTTCTGCTCTGACCTGGAAGACATTTAAAATTATGACTGTGACCAGGGGTGTGAGACTGGCAGGCACAGGACACTAAATTCAGGCAAAACTGGGTGATGTTTGGGGTCCCCTTGTATCCCTGCATGGGAGACAGTCAGCTGGTGGAGGATTTGAACCTTTTTAAGAGGTGGTTCTAAGCTTCATTAAAACTGAAATCTGCTTTGAATCCTTAAAGTCATTTGACCTATTGTGTGGCATTAAACTCTTTAAATGCTTTAAGGTTTAACATATACTTGGTAGAGAAAAAAAAAAAAAAAAAAAAGACGTAAACTAGGACTTCAAAGGGGAAGAGGTGCATACACAATGCAAAGCAGTTCATAACACAGTGTTACAGTGTGAACATCCGAACAAGTATCAGGATTTGGAGTCACCATTTTTGTCTGGCTTCCTGTAAAAACGATGACACTGACTGAGATAATTTTATCTTTTTGGAGGGGCTTTTCACAAGGTCCTTTTATTACCATTCAAATCATCTGACCTGTGTGCTGCATTTGAGGTGACCGATTACTGAAACTTGTCGCATTTCTGAAGGAAGTGCCTGGATATCACTTCAGCTACTTCTCTGAGATTGAATACAGAGTTATTATGTACTTTTGCCTCTTCCAAGCAAAAGTGTATTTCTAAGAAGTAAGTGCTCTCTTTCAGTGTTAGAGATTTGGTAACTGGAAAATCATGAGGTTCAGTGTGAATCTGATAAGGATGAAGAATATGTGGACTGGAGGAAGGAACCATTTCGAGGAATTCAGTTTGACAACCAACACCAGAAGACTTCTTGCTGGGAAATGTGGAAAAATTCCTGAAACCAAAGCAGTTTATCAAGACAAGTATTCAAATCCATGTTATTACTCATTCCTGGTGAATATGCAGATCTAATCTCTACTAGATATTCTTGCTGACCTATATTTGCAGCACGAACGGTACAGACCATCTTCCCAAATGCCTCCTGCCCAAACCAGGCTCTGTAGGCAGCATCCTAATTCAAGGGTAGGTCTCGTACAGGCCTTTGCAGTCTAGGGTTTTGCATGTGTGAATGCATTTTGCCTGGGGGAGAAGGAAGTAATTCATATACTTTATAAAGTGCAATAGTTTTCTTCTTCCAGGTAGCAGGACACACAGAGCAAAATGTCAGACACAGATGACCTGCTGAACACAAGTTAACAAGATCTTGAACAATTTTCTGCAGAGGAGTGTGATGAACCCATTATAAGGAATGATGTGGGCCTTCTGTGGGCTCTCAGTGTTTCAACTGTATCATTATTTGTCATATTTACAGTACATGACAAATGAGCTAAGGGGAGAAAAACCTGGACTGGAAAGAGATTAGATCATCTGGGATGAAAAACTGCCAACACTGAGGCTTTACACCAAAAGAAAAGTAATAATGATGCCTTACATAAAGCATATGTAAGCTCTGCAGCTACCTTGAAAAAATGTCCCCCTTCAGGACATTTCTTATCCTTTTTTTTTCTACACACAGTTTTCCCATCTCATTCATCTTCTTTGAGGCAAAGATACATTTTCTTTCTTTTGTCCTCCCCACAGAAAACTTCATATGCAGAAACATGAGCAAACTGTGGTTTGAATCTCTTCCACCATTTCAGAAATTATTAGGCATCCAACCTATAAGAAGCCATGTTTCTAATCACTTTTATGTTCCCTTGACCAAACTCTTTTCCCAATATTTCTGTCATTTAACACTGAATACAAATGAAGCCTGACTTTGTTAGAAATGGTCTTCCTTCATCTTGTTTTTTTTACCCTTGAGGTGCATTTCTGCATCATCTTTGACATCAGGATATGCAATCCCAAATCGGTGCAATCCATTTTAGAAAATTTTGTCCTTACGTGGCTCCACTCAGCTTTCCAGATGCTGTTTTACAAAAACTCTGAATGGATACAGAGGTTAGCTGGCCCTTTAAAATTTGACCCAAACAAAACACATTTATGAGAACTCCATGGTATAGAGTGTAATGTACAATGTACGTCTAAGTATTTAAAGTGTATCCTACAGAATGAGACATTTTACTAGCTGGAATCACATCATTTAACTTGTGGCAATGACCTCCTGCCGTGAAACATATTTTTTGTGTGTGCATAGACATTACATGGAAGGAAAAACCATACTATAGTCAGCTCTAACAAGACCCAGGTATTCAATGAAATTCAATTCCTATTTTCTGTAACACTCCTTTTACCACTGAATAGCTTCTTTCTCTTTTTTTTTTTTTTTTTTTTTTTTTCTACCTTGCAGAGTTCAGGGCTATGGTGCTGATTCCTTTCCTGACACGTCCATCCTCCACTGATCATAAAGAGCAAGAGGCTGACAGATAATGTCAAACAGCTTTCCATGGGAACTCGGATTATGCAAGTACAGTTTGATCTCTGCAATGGTTCAGAACCACTCAGATGTACATTGTGCACTGGTGCCAAAAGTTTGTCTCCAGGCTACTAGGACAGATATTTAAGGCACTGTGATGTTTAAACAGAAAAAATATGTCTTTTATTAATCATATTTGCACAACTGATCAGGAAAATTCATTTCTTATGTTTTCAGAATTAATTTTGTGGAGCAAAGTGAAGTCAGATTAACCTATAGACCTAAGCAAAACTATGGCTTCTTTGTTTCAGTCTGGAGAAAGGCCAAATCACATTATAGCATACTTTACTGGTAAGGTTATATCTTAGGAAAGCCCCAACAGGCTTTGAGAAGGAACCGGTATCTAACAGAGTTAACGACTGGGTATACAGCTCTATCTTGTACTAGTTCCAGATTCTTACATTATAAACCACACTGTTATCAGTTTTATTGTCACTGTGATTCCAGGTAGATACATATATCACACAGATACTATATTAATACTTTTGATGAATAAAAGGGCTACTTTTTGCCCAGACAGTCCATGTGTAGATGTGGGGAGACCACATTCTAGGTAAGACTGCTGGAACACATCAGCTTCTCTTTTTCCACTGTACATCACTTGCTTTTATATTGGTTGTTTTTTTTTTTTTGTTTGTTTTTTTTTAATTATCTAGGCATTTTTGTTGTTCTATTCTACCATCTTTCAATGTGATTAATCTGAATTTATTGCATACACATTTTATCCAGACATATGGTTTCTAGCTAACAGTCCATTGTCTATTATACGTAAAGTAATTGGGGCAAAATTTTAAAATAAGCTGACCTATTTAGCTAGAATTTATTTAGTACTTAACTGATTTTTTCTGTGTTTGCTGAAGTTAGTGGGAACTTTGCCTGCTCAGCATGTCTAAAAACTGGACTTTAATTAACATTTTATTGATTATTAAACTATCTACATGTTCAGACAGTAGCATAAAATTCTAATTACTTCAGTTTTCTGGTCATTTTCAATTGCTCTAGAAAGCAGATGGTGTGATAAGGAAGTTGTTACTTTTAATGAAAATGCATACTCTACATCTCTTTTAACCCTAATTATGTTTCATTGCTTAAAAAAAATTTGTTGCATAGGGTAACCAAACAAGGTAACATGTAAGAACTGCAAAATGATTTTTTTAAACTATGCTGTCCAGTCATAATGGCTAACCAAACCTCTGTCTTCACTGGCAAGTACAACTCTTCTTTCTTGCTGTCATCTGCACCCTTTCAGGAAAAGGCAGAAGAAATAAGTGTTTCCTGCATACTCTGCCAGGCTCAATGATATCAAAGAAGGCATTGATTTTGTACCCAGTGAGGTCTATGTGAAACTAGTGGAGAAAATGCCTTAACTTCCTTAAAAATTATAAATCTATGTAATTTTATATTTGGCTACAGAGTGAAAGAGACACCTCAAGGTCCTTTTTCATGACATTATCACACAGTATTACATTTTCTTTACACAACAGAATCATCTGTTAGTTTAAATAAGATATCCAGGGATGAAGACAAACCATTTTGGACCACTGACTTCAATCCATTTTGTTTATTTTATTTAGAATGCCTTCTTTCTTTGCATATCAGTACAATTCTACCTTAGCCCCATTGTGTTAAGCCTCATTTCAAATAATGTGGAAGCATAAGCAATGCTGTGGATGTAGAAGGCATGTATGTACCATACCACTGACTTTTCTAACTATTGCAGGGTTCACAGTTAATCAGAAATAGGTGGAACTACTACATTTGAATCCAGATTGCTATTTTGAACATCTGGAAGTCTATTTGCTTTTGATTATCCCGTACCTAATTCCAGGAAGGTTTGATCCCACAAAGCACTGAATCCCTTTCACTTGCAATGAAATCAGGAGCTAAAGGTTGAGATCCCTCATTTTTACAAATTCTCTTCCTTGAGAATCAGCCAAAGGACTTGCAGTGGAAGTCCTTCTGTTTCCAGAAGAAAAAAAAAAAAAACAACCCTGCAGCTGTCCATCTCAATGAATATTTTTCATATCCAAACAATAAAAGCATCGGGCTTAAGTATCAGACTTAAAGCTGTCAAGTTACTGGCCAAAAGAGATGTTAGTGTTTCACATAATCTAATGTATACATTTAGGCAGTTTCATGGTTCACTCAGTTCCACCAGTTTCTCTTTCATTTGGGATCCATTCCAGCCCCTGTCACTGAGACCCAGAATCTTTATTTGGCTGTAAAGGCTCTGCAGCAGTGTAGCCTGGATTGTGTTGAACCTCAGGATACTCCTGTCAGTCCGGGTGATCCAGGAAGAAAAAGCTCTAAAACTCTAAAAGTACAGTGGACTTTTAACACCCATAAATTGGCTGTAAGAAAGAGCTCAAGAATATCTTATTAACAAGTTTGAACGCCTTCATTCTCAACATTTTTGAACCAATATAAACAAGAATTCTGCCTTATTTCTCAGCATTATGAAACAGTAACATCTCTGAACTGTAAAAATAACTAAATCTATCTTGTCTTTCCTTCTCCAGATACCTCCAAATCCACTTTCTACACTCTGTCACAGGCATATTTTTATATTTCTTTGTCTCAGCTCTGGATAAGAGAAATGATCCAATTACCTTGAGGAGAGGATTTCTAATAAAAATTTATAAAGAAATGGTAAGTGGCATGACCTTGTCTCTCTTTCTTTTCTTTTTTTTTTTTTTTTTCTTTTCTTTTGTCAGTCAGGAAAGAAATGTTAACTCTGACATGAACATTTTTGGGTGTAAATAGAGACAGAGAAAGGGAAAGAAAGCTTTTATATTCTTTCCTGCAAAAAACATTACTGGATCAGATGTGCTGGTAGTTGTAACTGGCCAGACTTTCCCTCAGATCACTCTCTTGGAGCAGATGTGGGATTAATCCAAAAGGGAACATTAAGGGATTTTGTCCCAGAACTCCCAGAGGAGCAGAGATACTGATGGGAAAGACCACGCTTGTGTCTTCCAGCTCCTTTACCCCCAGGCAGCTGAGCTTCCCTTCCTCTGGCCATTCCTGTGCCTCAGAGGCTTTTGAAAAAGATTGTTTCATCAGGAGGAAAGTCAATGTAAAAATAAATGTAGTCTTTAGTTTCAAACTGCATTAACATCTGGATACATCTGAAGATGATTGCTGGATGGGATATTGCATGTTTCTTGGCACTATGTTTTCCTTGTCCCTAGTGCTTTCTGCTCCTCACCACTCACTGACTGATTTCTTGATGCACAGGTAAGTGCAAATGCAGTTTGTCATATTCGGACTTTTCTGCCAGTATTTAGGAGTAAGGAATGAGCATTCATTCATCTTCATATATGAGTCAGTGGGTCTGAACTTTTCACAGAGTCATTCTGGTATTTTCTCTCTTTCTGTGATACCCTTCAGCCCCAGTATCTGTCAAGCAGAATTTCTTCCTTGCTTACTTTTTTCCTCAAAATTCTGCTCTTCTGTGAGGCTTGCTTAATGCTCAGAAAGGACTTTCTAGTGGATGTGCCACATGTGATTTCCAGGTTTATTCTTTTCTGATGATTTATTAATGGAATGAATTTCTATATACATTTTTACATGAACATAATTTTGTGTTGATGTAATTTATGAATTAAGAAAGCCATTGCTGTTGTCAAGAGTACATGAAATAATTTCATTAAATTATTCATATTTTTGTCATTTACTTTACACATTGACTAAAACAATTTCAGAATTTTTATGAAGTGGCTCAACCTTTGGACAGTTTTTTTACACACTTTGACAGTTTCACTTGGTCATTTCAAGACAAGCCTTAAAATCTTAATGTTAGACCTAAATTTTGGAAATGGTACTTCAATGAAAAAAGGAATATCCAATGGAAATATTGTAGAAATCAGTTTAAAAGCAACTTGCTGATCAAATAGAATACCCCATCTACCATCAGATCATCCTTAGTCTCCTCTTGTAATGAAGCTGTAATTCCTGTTTCAAACCTAGTTTGCATTAATTTCAGAGTTTTTCAAGACCTGGTAAGAAAGCTATCTCAGCTGTTCCATGACTGTGATAAAATAGACTCGTGCCCTCTGGGCATTCTCTTCTATCCCCACATGCATGAGAAATGGAGTCCTGGTACATTCAGTTGCTTATAGAGGAAGCCTGTTGGGGAGATACTCTGTGGCTAAAGCTTTGCTGTCGGCCAGGGAGCTTGCCTGACTTTTTTCTCTGGAAAAGATCCCTATTTGGTATGTTGCCAGACTCTGGAGACCCCAAGGTGGTTGACTGCCTTTTGAAAAGGAAGAAAATAAATGGGGTACCTGATTTTTTCCATTAGATTTCAAATTCTTATTCTGTGAGAAATGTCAACATTTTAAAAAATTCTATTTTAGAAAGAAACTTGTTTGCAAGTTTCAGACTTTCCCAAGGAAGGAGAATTCCAGTTCCTGTTCTTACCTGATTTTGAGTATGTTTATCTACAGAAAAATTCTTGGCTTTATTTTAACCCAAGATTGCTATCTATTTTGGGGACCTGTGTAACATGCTTCTTTGTAGTTTAACAAGAATAAAATAGATGGTAATTCAGGCCTGCATTTCTTACTGTTATGTAATAAAGAATGTTTAAATCCACACTGAGTTTCTACCTTTTAGTTTGGGCCATAATTATTCCCTACAATAAGTACGTATTGCAGGCAGAGGAAAAAAACTTGATTCTAAGATAAAAGATACAAAACCAATAGCCATCAGAAACAGCAGCTAAGAGAGAATCATAACAGGCAGAAGGAGGTCAATGCACAGCATGTAATGAATTCTCTTATAGGCAGTTTTAAGTAGACTCCACTGAGGGGTTGTATACTCTAACTGTAAATACTGGGTTGGGTGATTGAAATTCCTACTGTAAGTTCTTTGTATCTAAATGTTTGGTTACTTATCAGAAGAATGAAAAGGGTCTGGTTTTTGGTGTCATCTGAAACAAAAAGCAGCTACCCAATGTTCTGGGAGCTGCCTTCTGACACTAGATAGTTTATAACCACTGCCTCAGTTCTGCAAGACTCAGAACTTTTTGAATCCTCAAGGGCATCCAGAAATTAAATTTGCCAGTTATAAGCATTTTACACTTGAAAAGTATACAGATAAAATGCTTTGTACTTTTTCTCTACCTGCTTGCTTTTCTGTCTTTCAAGATCTCATAAAACTGTGGTAGAACAAGTGTTTTAATTAGTGTGATTTGCATGTACCTTCTCAAAAGAGAAGTATGCTCACAAGCTGCTTTCAGTGCTCTTATAATTTGTCAGGCTCATAAATACAATCAATTGAGCACATTTTTTTTTTTATTCTTTTATATTTTAGTAATTGCTGTACATTCAGTATTTTGTACAAATATCTTCTGCTGTGAGACTGCACCTCACTACATTGAAACATGGGGGATGTTTGGCTGTGTGTGCAAAGGGAATATTTGTGTGTGTGTGCGTTACAGCTAATAGCATATGTATGTCTTTGCAGGTATTTTTACTGAACTGTCATTGGCATAAATGTATTGAATAGGTCATATCACACACGCATGCATGAATCAGCTGGAAAATTTAGGACTCCAGTTGTGCTGGACACCTTGATCAAAAAAAGTAGGTGCTAAATTAATGAAACAAACTTCAGTTGATCTGTTGCTCCCTGTGCTCTTTTCAACTTACTTATCCCTAGGTTCACCTTTACTTTTTGGCATTCCAGCCCTCATTATCTACAGAGGAATGACTTTCGTTTGCTTCATTTTAAAGGGAGGAATAAGATATTGTAATGCAATGAAATGGGAACCCAAAGAACCCACGTGAACCCAGTTTATGTGTGTTTTGCCTCTATTTGATGAAAAATAGTTTAAAAAAATCCACAAAAATGTTGGGGTTTATTTTAAAACATATTAATTAAACACAATGTAAACACAAAAATCGAATAAACCTAATGCAAGTGGCAAACTTGAAGGGGTCTGTCAGGACAGATTACTAGTAAAAGAAGAGGTTTTCTTGGAGAGACTTCTTAATATAACCATTACCAGCATCATCGTCTCTTTCAGTACCTTCCCCTTAGATACACCTTCATTTATTCTTGATGCTAAAGGTACTAAGAAAGGAGAGAGTGGTCTGGGAAGCTGGTTGCTACACTCCACAGTCAGTAGCAGCTCTTCACCTTTTTGTAAAGCAGCGTCATCCTTGGAACTTGGATTTCTCACCTGCGCACATTGTGACACAAGACCCATAGTTTTCCATGGTCTTTTTACTTTAACGGCTAAGCTGGAAGCATGATCCTTGAAAGATGCTCCCAGGATTGGTTTACCTCGAGTCAGTTATTTTGAAGCAAGGAAACCATGTGAATGAAAGGAGGATACCTCATGCTGTTGCCAGAAGAAAGACTTCAAATTACACAGCTGTGTCTAATGATGACACTAAAGCTCTCTAAAAATGCAGATAGCAACTCAGGTAATGATTAGCTTATGTTATTGATGGACTAATACTGACTTCAAAAATATACTCTTAATTGAGTCTTTCACATAATTTCATGATATATATTTCAAAGTTTCAAGGTAATAATATGTGAAGATGAGATTGTGATTAAAATAGTTTCTCTGGTTGGAAACAGAGAGCCTTCCATGTTTTCCAAATGGAACTGTGATTGTGGATATAATGTAAGAAAGGTTTTAAAACCATTAACTTTCTAGGCAGTCTTATAGCTTTCTTGTTTATTGGATATTGCCTATGAAAAAATGACAATGAAAAGTGAAGCCTGCTATTATTTGTCATGCCTACAACAGCTACTCTATTTGCTGTCAGATTGCATTGTATGCATTGTGCATCTTTTAACAGCACTTAGACATGCTGACATAAAATACAAAGATGATCCAATTACATTTTCTGCAACTGCATCTCATTTTGCTAATGCTTACAAATTAAGGGTGTCTATCACGCCTTACATGAGACAGAACACAGATAGCATTTTAAATCCCTTGAATTTTATAGTGTACACCACTTAAATACAGAAGCAGCCCTAATCGTAAACAGTTGACATGTAGCTCATAAACTAGTCTAGTCAATATGAAAATGCAACCATGTAGTGCATACAGAAATGATTCCTTCTTACTGTTATTTATTAGTGGTAGCATTATTTATTTGTGGCAATTTGCCTTTGGTAATTTATTTACCAAAGACAGTTTAAATGTACAGTATTAGTGCTTATCTACTTCCAGAATGATCAGTGTATATTATCTTTTTTTTTTCTTTTTTTTTTTCCAAATTGTCTTGCCATGTGTAACAAACCCTGGAAAATCCAATGGACCTTTCAGAAGTCAGGGTAATTGAGGACAGTCTTTTGGAAGGTTGCTATTTGTTCATATGTCACAGATTTTGTACGACTTACAAGAACCTCAGAGAGTAAGAGATTCATATTGACATTGCCAACAGTGACCACGTGGGATGGCAAAATCTAACCCTACAGGCAGAGTTTCATTAGATGTAAATTGCAGTTGAAAACCTTGTGCTCCAATGGGACACACAATATGGGATTTCACTGAATCAATTTCATTCTAGAAGTAAAACCAGACCTGAGTCGTTCCTGAGTAAAAAGTGCTCTTGCTCCCACCTTGTACCTCCTTCCTGTACTGGCCATTGCCTGCTAGTTTCCTGGGGGTTGTCATCCTCATTTGCCCCTCATGGGTACACCCGCTGACCTGATAAGGCACTCACTTTGCCAGCGCCACTGGGGCTGAGGCACCAAACCCAAGCTTTTTGCAGCACGGCACTGTAACACCTCAGGTGATTATGGCTTGGGTTGCGAGTTACAGACTCTCCTCATCTATTAAGCTGGACTCCTTTTCTTGCAACATTTTCCATTAGTGGTGAATGGCTGCAGATGGACAGTCCTGCTGGTTTCCCAGGTCACTGCTGTCACACCAGCCCACCTTTGCAGGAGGAATAGAAGGGAGAGTGAGGACAGATGCCCTCAAGTACCTTTTCCATGGTAGTGAGACTGAAAGAGGTGAAAGTCTCCGTGAGTGGCAGTAGCTGTGACTTTTCTGAGCTGTTTTTAAAAACTTTGCACCAGATGCTGGAAGAATTCAGGGGCAATACATTGGGAGAGTTTGTTCCTCTATTTTCCTTTGTTCTTGAAACTGCCTGTTTAAGCAGAGATAATACTCTACAAGAATTTTTCATTAAAAAAGAGGAGCCATTAGAAACTATGACAACTTCAACTTTTTATCTGAAGAGTTGTTTATGTTTTTCCTGTGATTTCCATGGGAAGTGTATGGCTCTCTATTTCATTTGCCTTCAGAAAGGAAACTGAATTACCTTAGTGTCAACAACTCAACTATCTGTTTTACTTTTTTTGTTTTCATCTTTATTTCTATTGCCATTAACATGGTTACATATGGGTAACCGTATGGTGGGATACAAGTATCAGATGGTTGGCCAGAAGTCTGGCATCTGCAGAAATTAGTTTATTTCCAAATGGGAAATGGAATCTTTAGCAAATGAGTAATTATGGAATATATGGAAATCATAGTTGGACAAATAACCCAGTGCTCCTGTCCACTGTGCAACACCCCAAACTCACCCAGACATTTTGAGAGGTGATGTGTCACTCAGCCTGAGTAAGAGTGTCAGGAGTTTGCTGCATAGAAATTTCTGGGTCTGTGAAGAAAAGAGTATTAGAAACATATTATAGTAGAGTTGACTTCTTGGTGTCACTTCAGTGCCATAAAGTCATAGCCATAAACAGTAGCCCCAAGAGGCCCCAGCCCAATAATAAAGACATTGTTATAATAAACACAGCACAGATGCTCAGAGCTGCTTACAATACATGCAGTGGTATGTCCTCTAGTCAAAAGTTTTGCTGCTGCAGGATTGATTTTTTGCAATATCTTGTGCTTATTCGCAGTATCCCAAGGGATGGTTCTTTTCTCCTTTTCTTCCATTGTAAGTTTTCTTTCTAATATTTGTCCTACATTTCTCTATTTTTAGCAACATAATAACAGCAAGAAAAAGTCTCATTACCTGTAGTCAGACTCCCATCTGTATAATTCCTCTTCAATAACTGTTCCCTCTTCATTTCTCAGCCAAAGACTAAGAAATGCTTAGCTCTTTTAATCATATAATAAACTTTCATCCTTCGGTCTGTTGCAGGAATGAGTCTTGTTTTCTCTTTAGCAGCAGTTTCAGCACTAGCAATAAACCCAAAGGAACAGAGAATAGAAAATCTTGCATGGATCACAAAGTAACAGCAGCTTTGGATGGACAAAGCTGAGATACAAGGAGGTGCATGAGGGATTTGCTTTGCTGGAGAGAACATTTGTCACTCCTTTCCCTGCAGCATCTCCAGTTCCCTGTAAATGTGATTCTCTAGTGACCAACACAGAGAGGTGAGGGTTTTGTACCTGCGTATTTTTGGTTGCTCTTCTTTCCTATCACTTTTCTAACCATTCGAGACATACAGGAGATCTGGTTTACAGTAATATTCCTGGTTTTGAAGAGGAGAAAAAAAATATTCATTGTCCCCAGAGTGTTTTCAGACTTCTGGTGTTTCCAGAATAAACCATGTTCTTCCCAATCACAGTTTCTGGATGAAATTATCGTATTTTCTGAGAGCTGCAGTGCTGTCTACCTTTGAATAATATTGGGAAAACTGACTTAATTTGAAAGGTCTGTTGTGTTCATGGTCTCAAGACTGGTCACCCTTTGCGGTGTCAGGATGGAGGCCACCAGGTCTCCCTCAGGCCTGTCCCACCACCCAGAGAACAAGTTGTCCTGGAAACTGGGAAATGTTGGGTTTACTTACCTCAGGCAGTATTCACAGTAGATCTGTGGGATCTGTGGGTCATGTCTGTTCTGCAGTCCCAGTCCAGAGACAGTAGTTCCATTGCATGGCCAAGGATCTGAAAAGGCAACTGCAAAATTTTCAAAACTGATGCAAACACAGGGCTCAAGAGTCATTGAAATGGAAATGCTCCTAGAAAGTTTTACTCTTAACAAAAAAGCAAAGTCCAGGGGAAAACAGGTTGTCAGATTTTTTTCCAATGTGCTGTGAGATATCAATAAATGTGCATATGAAGCTTTCTCTGTTGTATGCTAGTGTGCACTTTTTGCATGTTAGTGTTGGACTGGAAAGGGTGAAAATCTAAATAATTTGGGAGACACTGCATAAGTTTCATCTTGCAATCTGTCAATTCCTGTCATGAAGATGAGTTTGAACATCTCTGTTTTACAATCAACTACTAGAGGAAAAGGCTCATAATAGAAATACCACTTTAAAGTACTATTTTTCATTATAATTATGTTCTTCTCCCGTGACAACATCAGTCTGATCAAGCCCAATGTCAGATAGATTTATAAGATGTTGGATTAGATGAATAAATTATTCAGTTCAATCAAATTCTTTTTTGTTCTAAAAAAATTGGGAAAAAAATATGGGGGTTTTTTGGTTTATTAGGAGATGAGGTTTTGGAGTTTTTTTATTTCATTGTCTGAATTTGATCCAGTTGAAGAGGGGAGTTGAAATGTTACTACTTCTGCCCATGCCAGATTGCCATTTTCTGCAGCGGCAAAGTAGTGCAAAGGCTGAGAATTCACTTAGTGAGAGACAGTCAGTGGTGTGCAGAAATATGCTGCAATGATAAAGCTGAAAGCAGAGGGCTTTACATGTGGAAGAGATCATGATAGATCAGAAGCTGAACTTTTTGACTCGACAATGTGGTATCCTTCCAAAACCAACAAAGGCAAATGTCACTCAGAGCAAATTAACAGGAATATTTAATGCAAGACACAGAAGGCAACTATCCGTCTGCTCAGCTCTGATCAGTCAGTTGTCTGTTGGAGTACACCAGTGTGCTAAAGCACCACATTTAAAAGTGATATAAGCCTAAAGGAAAGCAAACAGTGTAAGACATTTGAAAATGTGACCTATAAAGAAAAATTGGATGAACTGGCCTTGCTTAATTCATAAAGGAAAAGTCTATGGCAGAACATATTTATAACACTCTAATGTATAAAAGATTGCAGCACTGCAAATTTTAGTTACATTTTAGTAAAAATTGCCACGGTAAAGGGATAATAAAATCTGGAAAAGCATACAAATGGAGATTATAGACTTTCCCATCAGAACAGGTTGTACAGACAACTTCCAGGTATGATTTGTGTAGGAGTGGAGGACAAATTGGACAGTCTGAGACCATCTGCACCCAACAAGTCCAGGGTTCAGTGGTCCAGAGCAGTGTGACTCTGTCAGGGAGTCTACCAGGAACAAGGGGGTGGAAGAGGGAGACAGGGCAAAGCAAAGATGGAAGGCAGCAAATTCTGTATCTTATTAACTAGTAAAAGAAAAAAGCAAACGAGAAAACTTTATTGACAGCATTCTGCTGAACCTAAAGGGTTGAACCAAGAAGCCACACCCCAGTCCTGCATCTTGCTCCTGTGGCCTCTTCACAGTTCTGCTGGAGGAGACAAGATGAGGAACTGGAAGCTGACTGACCTCTTTATTTGAACCAGTGTTATTTTAATTGAATCCTAATGGCTCCCCTACGTGTTTGGCATCTTTCTATGTACCTTCCACCTCCCACACCCAGTTCTTTTTCCCTTTTGGCCAAGCAAGGACACTTTCTACTGGGGAAAAAAAGAGACTGATATTGGGACCCAACAGTATCAATCGAGCTTTTTGTCCCATCTCTCTGCTCTACTTAAGGAGGTTGCAGGTTTGGCCTTGCAGTCACAGCTCCAGTATAAAATTGAGAACGAATCTGCAGTGCATCAAGTACCCAGTAAAAAGGAAAAGCACAGCTTTTATTGCACACTCATGAACATGCATCTGGGAAATTATTAGAAGATTTGGGGTTCTGGTTACTCAAGGTTAATTAGTTTGTATGTTCCTTTTAAAAATCAAAGCAGAAGAACTCTGCTATACTTATGAGCCACAGGGTCAGGCAGAGGCCCCATCCTCACTAGCCGTATCAACTCCTCCTCAAACATAACACATAAAGACCTATGACAGATATATGTACCTGACTTAGATGTTTTAGCCTCTCTGCAATTCAGGGTAGGAGTGCTGATTTTCCATATTACAGTACAATGAACAATTTTATTTTTCTTCTGAAAATATGGATCCTAAAGAGCAGTGATTAAAAAAATCCTTCCTAGCAAGAAAGTTCACATTGTATGAAATACATAACATTTGCTAAACTTAGGAAGAATATAATTCTTAGTTTAGCTGTTAATTATTAAAAGAGTGAAATTCTCTCTAAAAGGTATACTGTCATGTCTCTTCTTTATTGGACTTTGAACTTTTAACCACTGCAGGTGAAAAAGCTCTTTTATAGAAGCTGTGAAGCTGGAGTTAAATTCTGATTATGGAACTGCAAGTCAAAGGTTCCCAAACTACTATGTGCATCATTAGTGTGATCCCAGCTATGCGAAACAGCTGTGGCAGTGAGCCAGCAGCACCGGGTGCTGCTTGGTAGTATTCCTAACTACTGCTGCTGCTGCTACCCATCATTGCTGATGATGGTATTCACATTTAACACTACTGCTGATGAAAGTACCTGCAATTACTACAACTGCTGATGGCAGAAAGAGTTTGTTAGCCCTGCTGTAAATTACTTCCTGAGGTTTAGTTGCCAGCTTATTTCGTATTGTGAGCAAAATGCAGTCTCTTGGCACTTGGAAAGAGCTACATTAAGCAAAAGTTGTTAAAAAAGGCAGATATTATAAGACTAAGCCATATTGGTGCCATAAACAGAAATTCAGCGTTTCCCTCTTATGGCTGATACTGTGCGAGCCAGCAGCATAGTTGATGCAATGCCCAAGCTAATCTGCCTTTTGGCAGAGTTGACAGCACAAGGCTACCCTGATTCTGGATTGAATTTGATTTATCTGAATGGTTCTTTTCTTCACCACAGGAAGTTATGAAGTTGGATTTGCATCAGGTTGGGAATGTCTACATCACACTCAATACATTTCATGGTACGGATAGACTAGAATATTCATAAGAAATCTTCTTTGCCCTAAAACCTACACAAAATCTTTCTTAAAACAATGCCAGAGCCTGGATCTCCATACTACATTAAAGCCCTTCTGTACAATGCATTAAGTATTGCCCTTTTTGCAGTAAATTTAATAATCATTATTTTTTATATTAATCTTTCAGTAATTAATACTTTTGTGCAGATTGACAAAAATATTCTTCAGAAACAGACCAGGCAAAATGTGTTCCCAGATTGGACTGATCCAGACACCTGCCTCTAGTAAGATAAGAACATAAGAATGGCTGTATCGTTTCAATCCAAAGACTGGTTTCAGCCAGTTTCCTCTTTCCAATAGTAGTTAATAGTCTTACTTGAGGCAGATTATATAGATGGGGCTTGGTAGAACATCTGCAATAGACCTATTGCAACTGTCTGTGAGATACTTCAAAGCCTCAGATGACCATAGTGTTCAAAAGTACAGTCTAGCATGTTGGACTTGCGTTTGTGCCAATCAAGAAAGGAGACAACATTAGGCCATGAAGGGAAACTTCTGTATCTTCCTTGTTGGTGGAATGGTTCCTCCATGTTTTTGCAGCCAATTCATTTCCCATCTATACTGCTCAGTGGATTCTATTAGTCTTTCATGAGGGCATTGGCCTGTGGTATTAAGGTGGAGGACATTTCTTAGCAAGACCCATCTTTGCTGCTCCTCCCAGGCACCTTCTGAGTGTAATCCTGAAGCTGTGAAGTTATTTACCTGAAAGGAGAAGTTAGACTTGTTGTGTTAAAGGAGGAAAAGTGAGACATAGGCAGAACACTGCTTTCTCAAGATACATGCTACTATGCTGTGGTCTGCACACTTGGCTCTTCATGTGCTGCTCAGAAGCGATACAGATAGATTAAATTTGGATTTTTCATAGAAAACAACTCACTGCCTTCAAGTATGTCTATTTCTTTTGTGTTCCCACCATCCATCCCTTCCCTAAATAATGCAGAATTGAGAATTCCAGGCCTTGCAACACCTATACCTTTTTTAAAGTTTGCATAAAATGAGTAAGAGAAACAGGTATAAAAAGTTAATTTTAATTCTTACAAATACAGTGACAGGAACAGCCCAAGCTATATTCACTTTATGGGGAAGCAAGGTATTAAAATGCAATTTACAAGTCAGAGAAAATATCTACCTGGCTCTTCACAACAAAAAACAGGGATCAGTAGTAGTTTCCCTTGTTAACCACTGCAAACAAAAGCAAAAGATTTATAAGGAACAAAAGATATAGGATAACAAGAAGTGTTAGCCCACCAGCTGTCCTCCCACACTTTTTTCTGTCATTTAACAGATCATCTGGAGCTTAACAGTAAATCAATAATTGTGACATATGGGTGCAAGTTTCTTTGAGCCAGTGTGCAGTGAGCAAAAAACTGTAGGTTGTTAATGCAAGTACGTGCACATTTTAATGTCTATGTGAGTGACCAGGCAACTAATTTGCAGCTTTGTGTGTTTTCCTTAGCACCTAAATACAGTCACACCAGAGCAAAGCTAAATCCCTGCCAGCAGGTGCTGTCTTCTTGGGAGAAAAACACCATACACTGCTAAAAGATGATTGCACTCTAAATGTAATGTTTAAATGCAGAGAAATGTGTCGTTGTTGCATATTTTTGGTTATATGTCTTTTGCGTTTGGAGGTTGGGTTAGATAATCACAGCTTTCCTTGGATATTAATTCAGGATTCATGCTATTAACCCCCTGCATCTCTTTGTATGTATGACGTTAAAAATTCCTTGCCAGAAGTGGTGAACTGTTAGAAGAATGGGCTAGCAAAATGAATGCTTACAAGTAAATGCTGGGGTTAAGCTGGACAGAAAGACAGGTTAAGATTTCCTTTTCAATCTGTTGATTCTTTTGAGTAGTTTATATTTTTCCCAAATGATCATCTTTCAGCTTGAATTTCTGCATATCTGAAATCAACCAGAAAAAAAACCTACCCAAAACTAAAAATTAACATTTGGGAAGTGTCAGGAAAACACTTGAGCCAGTGGCATACTAGGAAAGGAGCTGAGAAAGCATTTCTCCCATTATTGTTTTGGGGGTTTATTTAAATTTTTTTAAACAATGTTATTGCTTAGGCAACTTTTTTTGGAAACTTGAAATTTGACCAGTGTATAAACACCAGTTCAGCAAAACATATTTTATCCTACACTTATTCAGAAAACTATATGGATATGCTGAAATCCTGCTCTTGTTTCACATATATGCTTAAACATAGACTATTACATTGAAGGCATAGGTTAACATACACTTTGTTCTCCCTATAGATGTCTAATTTAAGCAGTATGACTTTGACATCTTAGAAGTTGATTCTTCTTCAGCTCTTTTGGTGCTGCACTGCCAGACCACATATATATGTCAGTTCTATAAATATCAGTTGAGAGAAACAGTTTTATGTTAGACACCTAAATTGGGCAGTCTGAATATAATACTATGACTTTAGGTTGGTGCGTTGCTGAAATTCTCTTCTGATCTAGGTGAGTTTCAGGAATTTATAAACTTATTTTGTGCATGTATTTTCCTGTAATAAAATAACAGAGTGGTTTTTATTTTACTCTATACATTTCTAACATGAGAGTAAAAATATCAGATGGCCTCATCTGATTGAATGCAAATGTACATGGGGTAGAGGCTTCTATCTGAGCAAATCATTCTAGACTTCCTTTATAGACATCGGGAAGAAACCAGCAATTTGAGAGTGTTGTTCATGAGATTTGTTGTACTTTATGAGGGGATGAAAGTTTTTTCCATTATATCTAAACAAGTTAAATGAAGTTGTATACTCAATAAAAGTCTTCTAAAGCATTTTATACACGTGTTTGAAAAAGTTTAAGCTGAATTTTCTCTAAAATACACTATTATCTGTATACGTTTATGAGACGGTGTCCAGAGGAACTGCCCCCAAGAACAAACTCAAGCAGGACATGCTCTGCGACTGTCTGTGAGAGTCCCCGTTGTTGACTAGCATGTTTGGGCTTCAGTATGGTTTGCCTGTTATTGTTCGCAGTGTGAGCTCTGCATGAGGTCAGGCGTCCTAAAAGTCCCACACGGCCATACTGCAGACAAGAGCAAGGTATTGTCTGATTATTTCAGTTTTCTGTTGCAACATGCACATTCAAGCCCATCAGGTACATCATTACTAAGGCCTGGATCCCTGACAGGGTAAATTGAGGGGTGCGTATGTGCCAAATTCAAGACTTAAGCTTTATTCTCCTATGGTGAGGCCCAAGATTTGGATAAGCATCTTGGGCCTTACCATGAGACTGTGTCCCAAAACCATGGTTCCTTCTTTGGTGAATTTGGGTTCAAGATCTAGCAATAAAAGGTTAATCAGGTCATCCAGTCTGTCTTCCCATACACAGCCATCACGGAATTTAACCCCACTGATTCTGTACTGATCTCAGTTACTCTAGTTACATTAAATAAACCTAGTCTTTAAAACTGAGTCTCTGGCAGAGTAAGGGCAACAGTGCTGCCAACAACAGCTGAGAGATGGCGGGATGCTGATCAGGTGAGATAAGCCTGCTGTCCCAGCAGCTCGTAGGAGTCCTACACTCACAGACTGGCACAAATCCCTACTGTCCCTGCCAGTTCCCAAACATGAGAAAAAAATGTCTGTGAGTTTGTGAGCAAGAGATGCCCTCAGGCTTTTAAAGCATTTTCTGCTCCGTGCTGAAGCAACAGTGCAACTTGTTTGACTACTTTGACCAATCTTTGATTCTTCAAAGAAAGAAGAAAACAAGCTATCCCAGACATGCCTAATCATCTTGCATTGGAATTGAACTGGGAGAAGCAGAAGCCTTTTTCTGCCTCTCTTGTTGACAGGCTTAGGATCTAAAGCTGGAGATTTGCTTAGAGTCATAGTTTTAATAGAAAACCAAAGCTGTAAGGAGCATTTTGAGGGTAGTAGACCATCTGTTCTCCTTCCAGCCTAAAGAGCTATGAACAGGAAAATTTGAGTAGAATAGGGGAGTTTTATTCAGCAGGTTTTGTTAATATTAATATTTCAGAAGACTCTGTCTTCCTATTTGTGGGCCAATAAGAAGAGACCTGGGACTCAGACTTTAATTGCCACCCAAGCTATAACCATTCTACAATCTAGCATGCATTCAGCTTCCCGTATGTGTAAGGTGGAGATGTTTTCTCATTTCACTAGGATTATGGAAGGATAAAATATATTAATATGTGTGAAATATTTAGGTATTACATTTCTGTAAGTTTCTGAAGTACCAGCTAGAGAGAATCCAAAACAGAGGAGCAAAATAGATGGCATGGTAAAAGCTCTTGCTGTTCCTACAATTCAGATTCTCAGCAGGGCATCTTTACCCAGCAAATTTCCACTCCTCTGCCTCTGCAGGTGTTCAGAACCATACCATTTTCCTCTTGCTCTCACTTGCTTTCTATTTCTCATACAGAAAGTAATAAAATTTAAGAAAAAAAAAAAAAAGCTTACATGACAAATGCACAATGGGATTGAGAGAAAAAGGAAGTTAAAATAAAAGCCAAGGCTACCTACTCTTAATTCTGTCTTGAAAGTTAGACAATGAGCAGTAATGAATGAAGGGAAGTGGATAGTGCCAAATAATGAAAACAGTAATCTTTTAACAACTGAGACATATTATCTGTGATGCAACCTGTAGTTAAAATAAGGCCAAGGTTCATAAACCCTCTGAACTAGCACACATTTAAAGATTACATCTGATAATGCACAAAAAGGAAAGAGATAAATACGTAGAGATTATTTTGGACAGATGAGTTACAACATCTTTTTGCATTTTTTGACTTTTTGACTGTTATTTCCCTTGTGACACATTCAGTTTACAAATGAAGTTATCTATTCACTTTCAGTCGAGTCAATGTTGAGAGTGAATATCCACATCCTCAGTTTCGCTTCTGTAGGCTCTGTCACAGGCAATTCCCTACTAGTTGGACAGTAGTGTATGCAGATCATCTTGGCTGTTTTTTCTACAGATGCTTTATTAATGACATTTCTCAAATAACCTGAGCTGCTTTAAAAGTATATGTTACTTGGTTAGCTCATAGCCTGAAAACATTCTAACAATATTTGAAATGTCTTTCTTTTTCTCTCTTGTTTTTTTCTTTTCTTCTGCTTTATTTTTCTGATTATTTTTTTTTTTCTGGATTGCTCTTTCTTTCTTTCTTTCTTTCTTTCTTTCTTTCTTTCTTTCTTTCTTTCTTTCTTTCTTTCTTCTAAGCATAATAGAACTCAAAGAACTGTATTTTGAAATCTAATAAATGAAAAATGGGCACGGTATCAAATTTAATCACATTTGTATTCACATGTTGTTGAGAGCTGACATTGATTTATGATCTATCAACAGTCACCAGATACTGTGACTGCTTTATACACATACAAATAGATGGACGGATGGATGGATAGATAAACAGACAGTGAAATAATGTTGCAAATTACATGGCACCAGACCTATTTAAAAAAGATAGCTCATCCAATTCATTTTAAAAACTCTGGAGATTTTTGTCAGAGCAGATCTCTGGGAAATCTTTTACAATATGGGAAGCTTTCAGAAATCTAAACTATCCTGTTACTGTTTTGTGTTCAAATGTTATTACTCCAAAACTACAGCTAAACAGTCCCACTTTGCACACAGTGTGCCCTGTGCACAACAGGCTGGAGGGAGGGTATTTCACGCTAATATTTTGCACCAAAGCATCATAGCATTAAATTAAAAATAATCCCTTTCTCACATATACAGAGTTCAGCAGTGTACATGCTTGTGCATGTTAAGAAAACAAGTGATCCAAGAACATGAGTGATGGAGTGAAGAGGAGCCTGAGCAGTTGAAGAAATGTAAAAAGAGTAATGTGGATGGCACTAAAAATGACGGGACTTAACAATGCATGGCCAAACCAACCACAGAAAATGAGAGGTTCTGCACAACCTGCCCCCCTTACAGAGAGTCTGTCTTCTTTACACTAATAGACAAAAGTCCACTAGGCCTTTTGAGGTATCATAAACAAAATAAGCTGGCCAAGCTGAAGTTGATGCATATTATTAAAGAGGAAGGCAGTTCTAAATTAGTGTTCTGACCCAGCTTGTTCTGTAAGGAGAGTTTCATGTGTCCATAGGCAGGCTGGGTGCACCACCAGCCATGCTCACCTCTGCGGTCACACAAGCCTGGCTGTGAGGCTGAACAGCAGGCAGCAGGCAGGCAGCGCACGCTGCTGCCATTCCTACGGCCTTTTGAGAAAAAAAAAACTTTTTTATGGGGGTGTAGATGCAAGCAAGCCCTGGAATTGTGAGCATGGTCCCTTCCAGGGGCACCGAATTCCCATGGAGTTACGTGGGACCATGGCCAGCAGGTCGAGGGAGGTGATTCTCCCCCTTTATTCTGCTCTTTTGAGATGCCACCTGGAGTACTGTGTCCAGCTCTGGGGCCGCCAGGACAAGACAGACATGGACCTGCTCGAGAGGGTCCAGAGGAGGCCACGAAGAAGATCAGGGTTCTGGAGCACTCCCATTATGAGGACAGGCTGAGAGAGTGGGGATTGCTCAGCTTGGAGAAAAGAAGGCTCCAGGGAGATATTATAGCCTTCCAGTACTTAAAGGGGGCTACAGGAAAGATGGGGAGGGACTCTTTATCAGGGAGTGTAGTGATAGGATGAGGGGTAATGGTTTTAAACTGAGGGTAGATTTAGATTAGATATAAGGAAGAAATTATTTACTGTGAAGATGGTGAGGCACTGGAAAAACTATGGTTGCCCAGAGAAGTTGTGGCTGTCCCCTCCCTAGAAGTGTTCAAGGCCAGGTTGAATGGGGCTTTGAGCAACCTGATCTAGTGGAAGGTGTCCCTGCAGGGGGGTTGGAACTAGATGATCTTTCAGGTCCCTTCCAACTCAAACCATTCTATGATTATGACATGCTTTCAGAAGAAGTCTGGCCAGAGGCTGAATTGCTTTGCATCCCTGCTGAGTCTGGACTTTTATGGAAGAGCACCTACGGTTTTTGTCCAGGTAGCAAAGTGCTGAACTCTTTTGGCACCTTAACTTCAACTCCCTAAGTTTTCTCATCTATTATAAGATTATATCTGGTTAAATCCGGAGTTAAATCCAGCTGGCGGCCGGTCACGAGTGGTGTCCCCCAGGGCTCGGTGTTGGGGCCACTCCTGTTTAACATGTTTATTGATGATCTAGACGAGGGGATCGAGTGCACCCTCAGTCAGTTTGCAGATGACACCCAGTTGGGTGGGAGTGTTGATCTGCTCGAGGGCAGGGAGGCTCTGCAGAGAGACCTGGACAGGCTGGAGCCATGGGCTGAGGCCAACTGGAGGAGTTTCCATGAGGCCAAATGCCGGGGGCTGCCCTTGGGCCACAACAACCCCCAGCAGCGCTACAGGCTTGGGGAGGAGTGGCTGGAGAGCTGCCAGTCAGAGAGGGACCTGGGGGTGTTGATGGACAGCCGGCTGAACAGGAGCCAGCAGTGTGCCCAGGGGGCCAAGAAGGCCAATGGCATCCTGGCTTGTGTCAGCAATAGCGTGGCCAGCAGGGACAGGGAAGGGATCTGACCCCTGTACTCGGCACTGGTGAGGCCGCCCCTCGATTCCTGTGTTCAGTTTTGGGCCCCTCACTCCAAAAAGGACATTGAATGACTCGAGCGTGTCCAGAGAAGGGCAACGGAGCTGGTGCAGGGTCTGGAGCACAGGTCGTACGGGGAGCGGCTGAGGGAACTGGGGGTGTTTAGTCTGGAGAAGAGGAGGCTGAGGGGAGACCTCATCGCCCTCTGCAGCTCCCTGAAAGGAGGTTGCAGAGAGCTGGGGATGAGTCTCTTTAACCAAGTAACAGGCGATAGGACAAGAGGGAATGGCCTCAAGTAGCACCAGGGAAGGTTTAGACTGGATATTAGGAAGCATTTCTTTACAGAACAGGTTGTTGGGTGTTGGAATTGGCTGCCCAGGGAGGTGGTGGAGTTCCCAACCCTGGAGGGGTTTAAGACTTGGGTTGACACAGTGATCTGGTGTAGTTGAGAACTGTCAGTGTGAGGTTAATATTTGGACTGGATGATCTTCAAGGTCATTTCCAACCTAGAAGATTCTCTGTGAAGTTTCTTAATTTACAGGCTGGAGTCACAAATGGCACTCAGATACTGTGATAATAGCTCTC
Source organism: Athene cunicularia (assembly GCF_003259725.1). Taxonomy (NCBI): domain Eukaryota; kingdom Metazoa; phylum Chordata; class Aves; order Strigiformes; family Strigidae; genus Athene; species Athene cunicularia. The sequence continues at coordinate 18,079,036 of NW_020799097.1, forward strand.
TATAATTTAGTAATAGGTAATATTGTTTTAACTAATCTTGTGATTAATATTCATTTCTGCAGCCATTCTGTGACTAGCCCCAGTGACTCTTTACATAAATAACATCATATTTTCCTTCTTCTAAGCATTGCAAGATTATGTCTTAAGATTGATTACAGATTTCAATATGTTTTCTTATCTACAGAAGCAATGATGGAATTCCTCCCTCATCTTCTTTTTTAGACTTAAAACCAACAGATTATTTCACTGACTGCATTTTCCTTTTATTTTTTTGCTAGTGATTTCTCTGTTTGTTAGTTTTGTCAACCTAGACACTATTCGTTCAGGATAACATAAAATCCTAGTCATTGCATCTAAAATGTCTGGGAAACTATGACAAACCAACCAATGAATATTCGATAAATTTTAAAAAGTGTATGTATTTGACTTTGCTTTTTGTAAATCACTACAGTTCCATTGAAATCAACGGCTGCACTAGCTTGCAATGTTTCTTGCTATTTATGATTCAAATCTCTGTGAAAAGTGAGTAACTCTTAAAAAATATATATTTATCGGTAACATGACCTTTAAAGAGGGAAAGGACTACCTTACAGAATTTATGTCTTAATCAACTTGGAAAAGAGATTAATAGCTTGATATGCATTATTCATATTTTTCCAACATAAACTGCCTATGAGTTCACCCAAGAAGGGAGTAGGCATGTCTAAACAGCTAGGAAAGGGCATCTCTTTGCCTGTTGTTAAGAATTGTCTTCAATCTACATTGCTTATATGCAAACAATGGCTTAGGGAAAGACTTCACCTGTCCTCCCAGAGAGAAATCTCAAATCCACTTAGCATGGCTTGACAGTCTGGATGGATCAAGTACAGATGGACCAAATATGTAACACATTCAGACACAGGCAAATGGCTTGAGTTCAGGTTTTCCTATGCATTATAGGCATACTTTGTTCCTAAACTGCAGCCAGTCTAAACTGGCGGTCTGTAAAGGAAACCTAGGAGCCAGACTGCCCAATGTTGCTCTTAATCTCACATTGTAAATAACCTGTGAACATTACAAATTTACAGACTTAGACATAGCAAACACATGCTTCAAATGTTTGTGATGGCTATGTATCGCCCCTATCAATTTGATTTCACTTAGATTTTATGCAGAAAGATAAGGGATTTGTTTAAAAAAAATGTTACGACTTCTCAACGTTTTGTTGATTCTGCAGGGTAATGATAACTATAGCTATGTCATTTATAACCATTTTAGTAGAAATATTTAAGTGCTTTGTCAATTAGTAAGGACAAATTGCTGTTTAGTGAACACTGAGAAGGAGAAATTTATTTAGAATGTACAGGAAAAGAAACAGGAAACCTTAAATCCTGAACAGAGACATTTGGTAGGAGGGGGTGAGCAAGGAAACACTGCTAGGGGCAGGAGCAATAGGAGGAACCAGCATTCTGCTATAGAGGAGAAGCTCAAATATGAAAAAAAAAATCATTCTGTAATTCAATAAATCTCAAAATGGATAAAATTTGAACATCAGAAGTTCTTTTGATGTCTGGGGAAAAAAAAAAAAAAAAACAAACCTCTGAGACACTGTACAGGAGTATGGATCTAAGATATTATAGCCATGAAGGAGAAGGTCATATGCTGCTGGGTAAATACTGATATTCCCCTAGAATGTGTTCCACTGAAGAAAACCATGATGTGGGATTAGAACATAAAGGTATGGGCAGAAACATCTTTAAAGCTCCAAATTATCACTCCTGGGCCATGGGATCCATAATACTCACTGTACCTCCCACTTCCCCCAGTTAGGACCTCAGCATTATATTTTCTGTAATTCTCTCTTACCACCCCTCTCTTCCTTCACACCTCTTCAGACCAGGACCTCAGGTTCACAAAGCTGCATCTCCTACCTTCTTACTTCAGCCTTTTCCTTCTTTACTCCAACCCAGGATGCAAATCCTAGTTGCCCTGTTTCCCAGCGAGCACCCACACAGTAGCCACATACTTCCAATGCCTGAAGAATTGCTCATGGCATCCACTCCTCTGCAGACATGGCTACAGATGGTTAACTTATGCAGGGACAAATTTCACTGCATCATCTCACAGATAACATAGTACAAGGTAAGAATTGGTACATAATTATATAAGTCTCTGGTAAATACCTCAGTGATTTATTCCTCTTTCCTCTCCTCTCCTCTCCTCTCCTCTCCTCTCCTCTCCTCTCCTCTCCTCTCCTCTCCTCTCCTCTCCTCTCCTCTCCTCTCCTCTCCTCTCCTCTCCTCTCCTCTCCTCTCCTCTCCTCTCCTCTCCTCTCCTCTCCTCTCCTCTCCTCTCCTCTCCTCTCCTCTCCTCTCCTCTCCTCTCCTCTCCTCTCCTCTCCTCTCCTCTCCTCTCCTCTCCTCTCCTCTCCTCTCCTCTCCTCTCCTCTCCTCTCCTCTCCTCTCCTCTCCTCTCCTCTCCTCTCCTCTCCTCTCCTCTCCTCTCCTCTCCTCTCCTCTCCTCTCCTCTCCTCTCCTCTCCTCTCCTCTCCTCTCCTCTCCTCTCCTCTCCTCTCCTCTCCTCTCCTCTCCTCTCCTCTCCTCTCCTCTCCTCTCCTCTCCTCTCCTCTCCTCTCCTCTCCTCTCCTCTCCTCTCCTCTCCTCTCCTCTCCTCTCCTCTCCTCTCCTCTCCTCTCCTCTCCTCTCCTCTCCTCTCCTCTCCTCTCCTCTCCTCTCCTCTCCTCTCCTCTCCTCTCCTCTCCTCTCCTCTCCTCTCCTCTCCTCTCCCTCTCCTCTCCATTGTAATTCATCAGTTTTAGCTGTGGTGGAGCAAGAAAGGGATATGTGCTGTATTTACTCTATTATATTTATTTTTGTTGCTTCCACCTCCTTATTTTCTTCTCGTGAAACAAATAAATCTTTCGAGGATAAAAGTCAGGAAAATGAAAAGGCATCACTAATTCCAGCTCAAAGCTCTCACCTAATTAAATCCCATTAAAGAGGACAGAATACCTTCCTGTACATAGTAGGTGACAAGATGGTCACGTCTTGGCCAGATAAATGCTTTGCAATAAGATTTCTGTTAATATTTCTTACAGTACAAAGCACTTCATGATTCTGAAGTGGATGAAGCACTGGCCACTGACCTGTATTCATGCCAGAGAAGAACAGTCCAAAATGACAGCAAAGCAAAGTTAGCTGACATTTGTATATGTTTTGACCATTTGTTCCGCATTTTCCCATGATTCGTTGTCTTTTCTGAGTAAAAACAGAAAATAAAATAGAATCAAATTTTAAAACCAGAACTGCGATGTAGTTACATGGCTGCTTATTTATTTATTTATTTATTTATTTATTTATTTATTTATTTTTAAAGGCTTTGTAGAAACTGTAGAGTTGTTTCCAATGATTCTACAGGAGTCTGACAAAAAGCCAATAGCCAATTTATTTTTTGCACGTGACCTGTCCTCTTTCTGTATATAAGCCATGTGATTTGCCAGTGAAAAATAACAGCTGGAGTATTGGTAACATCTGAGGAATAGGGAAAAGCACATTTAACAAACGATGTCTGTTTAACATGTCTCAAACTTCTGTAAAAGACCACTATTCCAGAAATTCAATCACCATGTGGTGTTTGCCAGTGAATCTTCTGTATATAAAGGAGCTAATCTATAATCACATCGGACATAAATGTAAATCTGTTAGCAGATTGTTTGCAGTGCCTGCTAACCCAACTTTTCATGGTACCTGACTGCCTTCTACTACTGCCCAACTGTCAGGCTAATGATGAAATTTTAGTTGCTCTTACCATAGAGAAGGAGTCTACTGCAAAAATCAGTAATTTTAGTCAGTGAAATACGCTGAACACTTGGTGGATTATAGATGCTGTTAATTCTCCTATGCTTTTTATGTGGGTTGGTCTGTTTAAACAGTCTGAAGAGGTCACCTAATTGTTCTTTCTGTGGCAGCATCAGAAATACCTGGTTGTTCCCTGGGGCTGTTTGTTTAACCTGTCATAAAACACCTTCTTTGGCAATAATTCAGTCCAGCATTTAACTGTCCTACAGTTTTAAAGTTTGGTTTTGTTCGTTTGTTTGTTTGTTTGTGATTTTGGTTTGGTTGGGTTTTGGGTGGGGTTTTTTTGGGGGGGTGGGGTGTGGTTTGTTTTTTGTTTGTTTGGGTTTTTTTTTAATAATTTCTAGCCCAAATAGCCCTTCATTAAATTTATTTCTAATGACTCTTGCCCTGTCCACTTTTTGTTTGAAGAGAGATTAATTCCTTAATTTTTTTATCCCATCAGGCTTTCATGTGTTTGAAGGCTGTTTGCATGTATTCCCTTAGCTTTGTTAAACTTGTTTATTTTTGAGACACATAAGTTCCTCCAACAGATAATCTCAGCCTTTTAACAAGACTGAAACAGAGGCAAAGGGGTAAGGGAGACAGAAAAAAGAAACCAAAAGGCAGTGAAATTAGTCAGGAGCTGAGGAAGAAATACTCATTACACGTCAGGTTCTTGAACACGTAGTGTAGAATATTTATCTAAAACCTACAAAGCTCTAAAGTTCACAAAACCCTCATAAATAAGGTAGATATTAACAATAAATTTCTTTTTATGTTGTAAAGATACAGGCTTGTGTATCTTTATATCTTAATTATATCTTTACAGAAAAATTGTATTTTTAGATAAATAATTTGATATTTCGCAGAGCTAGCCAGTAACAACTGTATTGATAAATATGATTTTCTTTTAATAAAATAAAAATAAAGAATAAATATAGAAAGAACAAAAATCTTTCTGGAGAATCTAGTTTTCTTTGGACTATGTGAGAAAGCCTCAAATGGCACAAATTTAAATTTTTCTTTCCTTTACTCAGGATACCATCCAAGACAGAAAATAGGAATATATTTTGCAAATACCTACAGGAAAAAATAGGAACAAAAAAGGATAAATTAATATATAAATGTAATGAAGGACACAATTCAACTGTGTAATATCCAGAACAATCAGTTTCAGGTCTAAAATTTGCCCTACAATTAAAGCCACTCCTGGAGTTAAAATATGCACTGCAGAAGCTGGTAACCTGGATATAATCTTTACACCAGGAAAAAAGCAAAGGCATACCGGAATTCAAAACATACATTGCAGAAGATAATACGTGGGTCTAACACTTCCTTGAAGAAATTATCCTGCCCAGGAAACATTACTCTTTATCATCACTGAGCTGTACAACTCAAAAGGAATTTCTGATAGTGCTTGCTCATAGTGAATATTAGTTCTACATTGGAATTTTGACCACTGGTTTTCTCTTACAAAAATGTACCTATTCAAATGTAATACACTGATGAGACTTACTTTACATTGATATAGTGTGATTTAGATTGTGATTTATTTTGGTCTGAAATAAAGAGACATGATTTGCACAGATGCAAAAGGTTATAAATTACTTTAAAGATGAGAATAGAAATTTTTAAACCATACCTACAATGTGACATCACTGATCAATAAAATCCTTCTGAAAACAAGACCTTGTTCACATGGAAGGCTGAAATCTTGTTTCAGATAGTGTCTTTGGGAGAGAATGAACTTTGCTCTCAGAAATCTTTCAGTTCATCATTTTCTCTTGACTTTTCAGGGCACCTTTGGTCTGTAAATAACACTTGCTCATGTTCATAATTAATTTTTTATTCCCTGTAATGGGTTATTTTTTATCTTGACCTTTAAGAAGAATAATTTTCTTGCCAGGTTATCTCCACAGATTGAATTTACTGGTGTCTCTAACTCCTAAAACAAAGTTCTCTGTTTGCCTCAATCAGTGTAAATAGCCATGCTGTGACAGGCTGATGAGTGGCAGCAGGGATTCATCTATGACAAGAGCTTGAAGCTGCAGAAAAGATCTGTACCTGTAGGATGCAGTTTGTATTTCTTGTCCTTTTGGACTACAGTGGGGGAACCCATACTTTGCACAATGCTCTAGGAGAGAACTCATCCTGTTTCTTGTCTTTTGTCTTGTTTTAAAATTATGTTTAATTTGGCAGAGCGTCGAAATCATAGACTAACAGAAGTGCCTGACTATCAGAGGAAAGAAAAGAAACAAAGCTAGGTGAAGAGATCCAGACAGACCAGGTGGCTTTCAAGACTTGAGCAGCCATGATGGTGAGCAGGAATGATGTGGGCTATGTCCCTGATTAATGAAAATCAAGAAAAACTGGAGTAAGATTTTATATATGGGTGGTAAAATGAAGTTAGATTTCACTAGGTAATTAGCTAGTTACACTTGACTGTATCGCCTCCTTGTAACGGGGCATTAACAGATGGTGTACAGTGCTGTAAAAACAAAAAGTGTTACCTTCCCCCATCAAGTGTGGTTGCTGTTGAAGGATCAATTCTTCGGTGCAAGCACTGGAGGGCTAATAAAGACTCCAACCCTGGGAACAGGAGTGATTTACAATTGAACTTAATCTATTTGAAAAATTCTAGCAACCACATTAAAAAAAACCCCAAATCTCATCACGCACCACCTGAATTTCCTCAGTGCCATCTGTCTGCTGCATTAAACAAAGCCCTGGAGACCCTCAGAGAGAGAGAGGCAGAGTTTTAATGATTAACCTAACCTGGCTGTCAGAATGGATAGCTTGATATATAGGGCCTCGGTTGGCAGTTTCTGCATAGCTAGTCACTAATGCTGCAGACAGGATTTAAGCCAGCAGGAATTCCCCTTCAGTGTGTAAACCAGCATGTGCTCTCCCAGGACGCAGTGTCAGCGTGCAAAGTGGCACTACCCTGGTGCTCCCTGGCTTTATGGTGAGCCCCCTCGGGGGCTTGATCACGGAGAAGAACCGTCTGTAGCTCATTTCTGCCAAGAGGATCTGCAAAGGCAGTGCCTGGCCATCAACCATCAATAACACTGGAAGCTCATCTGCACCCGGGTTATTTGTAGCAATATGGCATGGAGTCCCTGGCTTGATTTCTGTCAAAGTATTTCCCTGCTTAAATATATTGAAATGTTTCAAGTTGGGTACCTGAGCATTTACCTTGTTGTACTGGGGTTGCTGAACGGTACGAAGTTGCCAGCTTCGATTTCATGGGTTGAAATGATATTTTTGTGAGATTTTTATGAAGATTCAGAATTGAACGTCGTATTTTGATCATCTCCATTTGATCAAGACAAACAGTACTTGGCATCAGTCTCAAACTTTGATTTATGGGAGATGTAAAAAGTGAAAGTTTGCAGGTTTATGAGAGTAATATTATCTTAGTTTCTCACTATATACACTTTTCCTCTGAATAAAAAGCACAACTTTCCACTAAAAAATAATTCTAAATTATGTATACCGTTTTTCACTCACTTAGACATTTCATCTCACATTGATGTACTTGAAATACTTCAATTGAATTGTTCTGATGCTTAATATTTGTGGAGAGAATGTAAACAATGCATCTTTTCCATTAAAAACCACTTAAGAATCATCAGGAGATTTGTAGGTATTATTTAGAGAACAATCATACCTTTTATAATTAAATTAATGGTTCCACTTTGCAGGTATAGAAAATGAAACCTAGATGATGATTTTACAATAGATTTCACCAGAGCTAGCAATTTACATGTATACAATGTGAATAAAAATGGTGAAAACATACTCATACATGATATATATCTGAAGGTTTAAGAGCAAACTTTCAGCTGACAAGCGACTACCAAACCCATAAACTAATTCAGTGAAAGATTCATAATTTAAACAAGAATTCCCAAATTCAGGTAAATTTGGTATTCATCTAGATGCTTATATGTAGCCACCATTACCTAAATGATGAAGGTATTTGGGTTTTATGCTCACTGCTAGCTTTACCCAAGGATCCTCTCTGGATCTGTAGAACCTTACTGACAATTTTTAATGAAACCCTGTATTCTTAAAGTGTATGTTAATTTTACAAATAATATCTATTATCTTATTTTCTTTGTTAATAACTATTATTTTTGTTAATTAGAAAACAGTTCTGATTAAAATTTTCTTTCTGATAAAAAGCCCTTTTCTGTCTTCTTACACTGAGTCCCAGGATCCAATCTGCAGGGCTCAGGGACAGAGGGAACTGACCTCCCAGTAATTACTGATGGACCCAGAGTCTCACAGTCAGAGAGGGGAGCAGAGCTTGTGTCTCAGTGATGTCAGACTAATCCTTCATTACATGTTATATATATTTCTCACAGCTGGCCTTGCTCTGAATCCTTCTGAAATATGAGAATCCCATTGAGGTCCGTTTAGTCATTCACCTTTCTATTCTTAATGGACATGACAAAACAAAAGAGATCCCAATGCAAATATCTCCAGGCAGACCAGCAGTCCTCCTGTTTTCATTTCAATACTTTCTTACTGCTTATCAGTGCCTTTTGATGACTGCTTTAAACCATGTTTCACATCCAGGCATCAGGGTTCATATCTAAGAAAATCTGAATTAATTCTGAGTATAAAACTTCATGAGCAACTGTTTCCAATGATTTATTAGAAATTCATATACATAAAGTTTTATAAGTCTCTTTGCAGGTAACAATAATAAAATAATAATAAAATAAAAAACAACTTTCTGTTTTAGTACCTCAAGCATCTTCTGATTCTCATGTCCCATAGGTGCTTAAGAAGGATGTCTGCTGAACTCTGCTGAAGCAGCAGGTGTGTTTCATCTGCTCGTCACTGTGTTTGAAACGATGGGCAGCATAATGCCGGTGCATCTTTTGGACTGGATTATCAGGCGTGCCAAGAAAATTTTCAAGGAGCAGGGAAAGTATTTTTCTGTCACTTTTTCACAACCTTTTCCCCAGGAACTCTTGAAATTTGTTCTGCTGTGGCAGTGCTGTTAGGCTGATGGAAGATGCAGAAGTAGCGCATGTTCTACATCTACCGTCCATGGGATGTCCATATAATCTGCTACACCAGAAGGGGAATGCTACTGCTGAAAAAAAGAATTGGGTTTTTTTTAGTAATCTAGCACATCTCTTATTTTTTACCTACATTTGTTTTAACTCAAAGAACATGATGCTCTCTTCTAATGAAAATAACCGCAAAATGGATGATAGCAATAGTAGGACTGAAGGACATGTCTTTTGTACTCTCCCTTACTTGAACCTTCGTATTGCTTGTGAGTTAATTACATTATGAATTTAGGTCATCACTTTGACAGAAACTACTATAATACAGCATACCTTAGAAAAATCAAGGATTGTTTCTCAGGTAAATATTTTGAAAATAACATATGAGTGCTTTAAATCAGGTTATCATGAAAAGGTATTTGTGTGCACATTTTCTGGCAAATAAAGTTTTTGATCAAAGACAAAAATTTGTACAGTCTGAATTAATTTTCTTTAAAATATTTTAAATGAGAATAAAGGGTCTTTAGTCACATGAAAAGGTAATATGTGTATTCTTTTACCAAAATGTTTTATTATGAGAAAGGATCAAGTTCAGTTCTCTGACAGCAGTAATTACATCCACTCTGTTCCACGTGCCTAGCAAGCATTCTTGTTGCTAGACTATAACGTACGAAGGCAGAGGACACTGGCTCCTTACTAGGTTTATAAACAGAATCTACATCACCAAAAATTTTTTCATCAAAATATTTTTTTAAAAATAAACTTTTTTCATCAAAATAATCAAAAGTGTTCAGATAGAGTTGGAATGCATTTGCCTCTGACTATGTCATCCCTCCTCAGAAAGAGTGGCATGAATAATGGTTTTAAATCATTGGTTCACAGGGATGGGATTCATTTTACCTAAATTTTGTTCCTGAAAGAGAATAATTCGAATTGTCTTTATTGGGGAGGCAGTGCGGAGAAGTGAGGCAAATCACAGTGTCCTCACAGTTAAGGGAGAGAAATAGGCACTTCCAGATACAAATAATTTTTTTCCCTGAGAAAGGTGGCTAAGACATGGGAAAAATGTTTTTGCTTAGGTTGGAAGGCACAGGGACCAGAAGGTTATTAGACCCACTATTGAAAGCTTCTGTGTGTGCAAAGCTGGCTGAGATGACTGCTGCCAGGTCTGTTCTCTAAACAGCATGACTGGATTGCAGAGCACTGGCTCTGCTCTGTGAGCATCTGACTGGTTGTAGATGCTGACGAACCTTCTTCTTTCTCCTTATTTTCTGTTTTTAAACTTAATCAAGGACTATAAAAATTATATAAACCTTCTTTATCTCAGTGCTATGTTTCTGTAATTGTCCTGCATATTACATGTTAATAGACAGTCTTGTCTTCTGAGGGCGTGGGTGACAGACTACCTGGTTAAAGTGTTTTTTCTTTGGCAAAGGAAGAAACTGAAAAAACCCTGCCTTAGATAACAAAGATAGCAAGGCTCCAAGATAACAAGTGTCTTTATCCTCTTCTAGTATCGTATTTGTATGTTGCAGTGTTTCATGTTAATTCCTTCCTAGCAGAAGCTAATACATAATTACTGGGGGAGAGCTGATACCCAGCAATGAGAAAAGGGCAGCAGGAGCCCAGCACAACCTCTAGAAACTCCAGAGAGGGCACTTGTGCCCTGAGGACTCCCTTTAGCCTCTTCTCCTTTTGATATTCTGTCAGTGTGATTCAGTGGGACCCTTCGTGTATTCTTATCCCACTCACTCCACTCTATCTATCTGCTCCTGGAAGTGGCAGAGATTCTGCATCTGTTCTGCTAAAGGGAGCTCTAATAGGTGCAATCTTAGCAAGTCCAGTTGTGCCAGTCAGCAGTAAACTGTTGTTTCAGATCATGCTAGTGCTAGTCAAAACTAAGTCAATGCCAGCTGTAAAGCTGTTCCTTTCTCTCCCAGCAGTTTGGAAAAGATCTCATTTGTGAACTGCTCTCAGGGGTCCTCAGCTCAAATCGTTGCTTGTTGAATAGATGAATTTCCTCTAAACCATGGCTTGTTCATGAATTTTCTCTTGTTATTATGTATTTTTCATATAGATGTTTACCTAACATACAGGACAAATTTATACTGTCCTCTGAGCCAGATGACTGAAAAGCAAACTATAGATAATATAATTCCAGTAAAGAAGGATTTTTGGACTAGTCTTCATATGTGAAATATCTGAGCTTCATAAGGCAGGTTTCCTGTGCAGAGGACTGAATATCAAAGAGTGAAAAAAAAAAAAAAAAAAAAAAAAAAAAAAAAAAAAAAAAAAAAGTGTGAATTTGAACTCCTACATTATGTGTTGTTATTCACAAAATATATATTTAGATAATATTTTAAAAGTTCATCATCTAATTCCAGTTCCAAATAATGTGTTCTGTATCTCTTATCTTTGAAGACTGTTCCTTTTAATAGGCTTCCTTCCCTGGAAACTCCTGATTTTAAATATGACTTTTTTTCTTTTATTGATGTCATCATTACAACTCTTACTTGAAACAATTTGGAATAGCCTAATCTTTAACTACTTTTTTTTTGGCTTGTGTTGTGGTTTAACCCAGCAGGCAGCTAAACAGCACACAGCCATTGGTTCTCTCCCCCAACGTGGGATGGGGAAGTAAATCGGAAAAAGGTAAATCTTGTGGGTTGAGATAAAGAGAGTTTAATAGGACAGAAGAGTAAGTGAAAATAATAATAATAATAATAATAATGATAAAAGAATATACAAAACGAGTGATGCATTGCTCACCACCCACTAACCAACGCCCATGCAGTCCTGGAGCAGCAGGCTGACACCCCTCAGAAAACTCCTCACAGTTTTGTGGTTCAGCATGTTGTCATGTGGTATGGAATATCCCTTTGGTCAGTTTGGTCTGTCCTGGCTGTGTCCCCTCCCAGCTTCTTGGACACCCCCAACCTCCTCGCTGGCAGGGCAGTATAAGAAGCTGAAAACTCCCTGACTTCGTGTAAGTACTGCTCAGGAACAACTAAAACATCAGTGTGTTATCAACATTGTTCTCATCCTAAATCCAAAACACAGCACTATAGCAGCTACTAGGAATAAAATTAACTCTATCTCCAATTAAACCAGGACAGCTTCACATAAAAGCTACGCCTCTGTCCTTGTTATGTACTGCTCTCAATGAATTTAATCCCCCTTTTAACCACCAAAACCACTAAATTTTTTCTGTGTTTGAAGATTTTTCAAAATTAATTTTCTCCCTTCACTTGTCTGATGCTTTAGTGTTTTGTTTAATAGTTAATGGTTAAAAAAAAAAAATCACACATTTTATTTTCCCTTAGTTCTGTTTCCCCCTCCTTAACTTCATGCTGACAGGAAGCATACTGAGAAAAAAAGGGGCTGTGCCATTTAGAAGAACTGCTTCTCATGACCTCTTTCTATCCTTGCATTTTCAATACACTCTTCAGATTGCTTTTCTTTGTTAAAAGCTGGGTGAGAAGCTTTGAATGCTAAATCTCAAATACTAAGTCACATTAGCTGATTTTCCCTAGAATAGTGTAGGTTCAGAGGAGAGAAGTATATGCTTATTTTTGCTCTCAGCTGAATAACTTTTTTCTTTGAAATCTCTGTTGAAACACTGTTTTAATTCAAAAGTAACTACATTTCATAGAATCATAGAATACCAGGCTGGAAGAGACCTCAGAGATCATCTGGTCCTACTTTTGTTAGCAAAAGCTCAGTCTAGACAAGATGGCCCAGCACTCTGTCCAGCTGAATCTTAAAAAGGTCCAATGTCAGGGCATCCACTGATTCCCTGGGGACATTACTCCGGTGACTGATTGTTATAATTGTGAAAGACTTTCCTCGTGTCCAATCGGAATTTCCCCAGGAGTAACTTGCACCCATTACACCTTGTCTTTTCCGTGTGATTCCTTGTAAAAAGGGAGTCTCCATCATCTTTGCAGCCACCCTTTAAATACTGCAACATGGTGATAAGGTCTCCCCTAAGACTTCTCAAGGCTGAACAAATCCAATTCTCTCAGCCTTACCTCACACAGCAGGCTTCCCTGTGCTCTGATCATCTTTGTAGCCCTCTCTGGAGCCTCTCCAGCCTGTCCACATCTTTTTCTTTAAACGTATCTGTATAAATTGATGGGTTTTTTTCAATACAATGAATCTTCTGGATATGCATCTTCTTTTGGTAGTCTTTTAATAGTCTTAAATGTGTAGGGCTTTGGTTTGGTTAAATAGAGTTTTGCCACTGATCTGGGAAGAAAGAGATTGGGTTTGAGGTTTTGTTTTTTTCGTTGTTTTTTTATTTGTTTGTTGGTTGGTGTGTCCCCCCCCCAAAAAAAAAAAAAAAAAAAAAAAAAAAAAAAGAAAAATTGGTGATTTGGAGCTGGGATATATACTTCCTTTTAGAAGTGTAGGTGCAGTTCATTTGACTAAATCCCTTTTCAATCAGTGGAATGAAAGAGGTACTCTTGGGGTTTAACTCATCTCATCCTGCATTAGCCTTCTGAAGTCAGGTGAAACATTCCTTAGCTTGCTTATATCTAACTCTCTATGGACTATAAGGGGAAACCTGAAAACATGGAACCCAGTGGATTCAGAGTATGGCAGGGTCCTACTTTATGGAAGAGCTCTCTCCTCTCCTCTCCTCTCCTTTTTTTGCTTTTTTTCCAGAATGACATTTTGAACAATGCTAATTGATATGACACAGGGCCAACAGGAGACATGCCCTCTCCTGGACTGTCAGACTAAGGCTGGGTGAAGTATTCTAGGATGTATCAAATACTAACAAATGCCTGGATAAAAGAAGCTGACTTGCACCCCTCTGTGTTTTAGCACATGAGAGGTGATAAACTGGGTGCCTCAGACTCTCAAATCAGTGCCACAGCTTTTGCAGATCCTCATCGCTACATCATTCCTCTGGCTCCTGCAGCTCTGGTCTCCTGTTATCCTCATCACTGACAAAAAAAACCAAAAAACAAAAAACAAAAAACAAACAAAACCACACAAACAAAAAACCCAAACAAAAACAAAGAGCTGAGTTTTAGCAAGAAGCTGTCTTAATTTTGCAGGGTTTACTCTTAACTATGTTGCACTACAAGACTGATCTCAGCCTACAAAGTCTGATCTTACTCCTTCTGTGTCTGTTGGTCAGCATTGCTTGGCCAAACAACCTTTCCTGATGCTGCTGGATTTGAGCACCTGCATGTCGTGGGAGCATGGCTGGCTCTTTGCTCAGAAGAGCACGTTTCTTTTAAAACAATCGCCATCCCCTTTCTCTCAAAAATCTTTCTTCCCTGAACAAATTGCTATGCAACATGCTGTCAAAGACTGAGACAATTTCCTTTAACATTTTTTTTTTTTTTCCAAATTCAAATTAAAAATAAGAAGCCTGTTGTTTCAACTAGAAAGAACTTTTTGGTATTGACAACTTCTGATATTTTCTTTAGTCTGCTAACAAAGCTGTACTCATCATCTCTAGAATCTGTCCAACAAACAGGGTAGAGATTCCTAAATAGTACGTCATTCAGAACTGCACGGAGACAGGTGATTTGTTGCGGGGGGACATCAGTCTTTGAACCAAAGTAGTCATAAGCAGCATTTTAGGTAATGAATTTTTTCGGGGATTTTGGCAAAAAAAATTATTAGAGGGTTTATAACAAATAAGAAATTCTCTGCCCTGAGAATTTATTCTGTTTAAGAAGATTAAAGATCTCATCTAAGAAAAATACTCAAATTACAGAACTAATTGCAGTGTATCATTTCTTCCGACACTGAACAATGCTTATATCAGGATTTATCTCCATGTGGAAACCATTACAAAGTAAGTCCACATATGAATTTAAAGAGCAATAGCCATTCAATACTAAGTTACAGTGCTATGTTTCGCTAAGAAGTGCACCAGATTTTAGCACCTGCACTGAAGCCACCCATGTCAGTGCTTGATCTCGGAGTCCCATTTAAGAATCAGGCTATCTCTGGCAACAGAAACAAGAAGCAAAATTCAGAGAAGCAGGAACAGAGAATTGCAAGTTTGAAGCTGTTTGGCATCTGTTGGAAGGCTGCAGTGTACAGAGGAGCTCCATGAATATGTGACAGTATGATACTGCAGGTTCCTTCATAGACCCTGGTATTCCGCTAGGAACTGGACCTGTGGCTGAAGACTTAGAGCACTCCAAGTTTAGGTGCTCTCAGGAGAGACGTCTGGCAAACCCTGGCCTGCACATGACTTTCAGTATCTGCATAAGCATACTCTTATCAGAAAACCAAGTAACGCTGTAGGTTTTTGGTTTGTTTTGTTGTGTTTTGTTTTTTTTTTTTTAATAACTTCTACACTATTCCTGTATGTCAACAAGTCCTTAGACAAAGAACTTGTAAGAAACATATCAGAGTGACACCTGGTAGCTCTGTCAAAACTGTGCTCATTACTTCCTGCCAGGGAAGCTAATTTCATTAGAGATGAGGTTGGAATTGTCACTCAGCAAGTTTATTAATTCTCAAATACCAAGAGTGAAAAACGCACCAGCTGGGTGATAATCACTGAACATGTATAAACAAGCCCCATGCTTAGCTAATCTTCAGTCTGATGTTGGTTACAGGCCCCAAGCTTTTAAAATAATGTTTATTAGGCCAGATTGCTCCTTGTATTTAAAGGGTGTTTAACTCTCCAACTCTCTCCCCATCAAAACTTACGCAATGTGTGTGGACATCCTACATGTCCATAGACCACAGAGCTCTTCACGGTCAGCCTCTGTGAGGCATTCAGATACATGACTCTCACTATTCATGTGTTTCTGAACAGTACAACCACCTGAGCAAGATTGTCTCTTGCGTTTGGGAGACCCTGGAAAGAGTAGGGGTGTGCATGGCTCTGTGCTGATCAAATCCACCACACCAGCAGCTGTGCCAAGCAGCTTTGCATCTCACCCAAGCACAACAAGTTGACACTGTGGTGCAGAGAGTTGTCTCATTGCACTGCAGATATATTACTGCCTTGTAATGCATCCTGATAATTCTGTAAATTAAAAGGAAAGCATAGGAGTGATAGGCGAGGCTGGTCTGTGCTAGACATACACAGACCAGTAGCTCAAAGGTGGCATTTTCTGGGTGGTGGCTGTTCTTGTGAAAGTACGGTTGGTTGCAAGGAAGACATGCACTGAATTGTCTCTCTGGAGTGGGGCAGCACTTTTGTGGCCAACAGTGACCTAAATGGAAACCTCCCCTTTGAATTCAGCTGCTACAGAGTGAGTCTTAAAGACACACAACTAAGTGTTATTCGTAGTGGCTTTTAGTTACAGGGTCCTCTGCCAGTTGCTGTATGCAGCTAAACACACAGAGCTGCATATACACACCAGCTGTGTGCAGTTTGGTGTATAATGCTATTAATAATTACTTGGTTCCTCCATGCTCAATGATTTCTAGTAATCCCTCCATTTCCTCTCTTGTTAGATTTAGATATATCAAAGGCTCTTTGCCTGTAGCAAGGCCATACGAAAAGAGGCACCGTTCCATAGTCACGGGTACTCCACAATCACTAGCTTTGCACAGGTTTTTCAAACTTGCTGCTGGATAAAACCGTCAGGATTTTTAACATGCAAGCGTCCAGCAGCAGGACACCATCTCATTAACTCTTATAGCTCCATTTTCTGAATACTGCTGTGCAGCTCATTTATATTCATGTATTCTTCCTCCTGCTGTTCAGAGCATACAAGGACTGAGAGCCCTCACAAGGGATGTTTGCATTAAAGCAGCACATTAGTTTCCAATGCCCTGAGGATCCTTTATGTTTTAAGGTAGATACAGCATTTTGTCTTTTACAAAAGGTTCTGCTTGAAAGGTTCAGGGTGGGAAACCTAGCTTTGTCCCAGGGCTGACAGATGTACTAGCCAATTTAACAAAAATATTAGCTGCCAAGAGGCTTGGCAAAGTGTATGTAGTGTCCCAGCTTGATGAAGAAAAAACAGGATATACATTGCCTATCTGTGGAAAGCTTGTTAGTGAAGGCTGGTTGAAAGAGTTTAGACAAAATGTCATTTTGTCAAATATTCTGCTCCACTAATGACAAAATGTTTTGCACAGACATAATAGTTTTAATATTTTTTTTCACCTGGAAGGTTTCTTTGATAATCACTATTTTTTCTGGTTGCTTCTGAAACGGCAGAGACAGGTGAGAGTAAGAGGCAGAGACTGGAATGATTATGAAAAATCTGAAGACAAACTGTCTCAACAAAAGTCTATTTTTACAAAACTGTCTAAAGAGTCTTATTTCCCGAAGCAGAATTTGAAACATCTCAAGTCATTACCAAAAGACACTGCCATAATTTAGTGAGCTTTAATGCTAACTATATTGATCACATTACCTGGGACACTACTCAAACAAAAAGACAGGTTTCAAGTATAGATTTGGAAGCTGTTCAGGATTCCAAAGCATTGCAGCAGCACTAAAATCAATAGTATAATAGGCAGAAGACTGGCAGTTGGTGAACTAAAATTAATTTATTTCTCTGAAGAGAAACTCTGAGTTCTACAGGTGAGTTTCTACCTAACACACAGGAGAGTTAATGAAAAGATGGAGAGGATCTGAGTGCCACAGCCTCTTGCAAGCCTGGCCCTTGGGCTGGAAAAGCTTTCCCTATGGCTGCATCTGCCCCAGGTGCCGGCTGCTGTCTCCTAACAAACCCTAGAACATCCCTACAGAGCTTTGCCTTGTGCCCAGGTGTGAAAACACGGTTTTTGAGGCAGAAAGAGCTTCACCAGCTAGCTTCCCATCTGAGCAGTCAGCTGCAGCACCTATTCCCTGTACTTCCATTAACATCAGCTGAATTGCTCTTCTATCAGAATATTTTATACTGATCTGCTTCTCCATGCTATTCTATACACTGAGTCTAATAGGAATACACTGGTTTGTATTTCCTGTATTTCCTATATGCTCTCCTTAACATTTCATTAGAGTACTTTTTTACAAAACTTACTTGTATGTGTTTCAGGACTTTGAACATAATTGATACAAGGAATGATATTCAGATAATTTTAATGCACTTAAGCATGCAAATTGCTTTAATACACTTTAATATTAAGGTGGATTTTAGTTTCAGTCAGAACTAAAAAGGAAAGAAGAAATGTTTGGAATTCTTAGGAAGGCAATAGTCTAGCAATAAAACACCTAAGCAGCAGACAGGAACACAGATTAGGCTTTGTCAGTGGTGCATATGGCCTAAAACCAAAGTCAGTTAGTCATAATAGCACATAGACATGTTCCAGATATTGTTACAGGGGAGAACGGTCTATAAACACCCTTCTAAAACATCAATCT
The DNA here is from genome assembly GCF_003259725.1 of Athene cunicularia. Taxonomy (NCBI): domain Eukaryota; kingdom Metazoa; phylum Chordata; class Aves; order Strigiformes; family Strigidae; genus Athene; species Athene cunicularia. The sequence continues at coordinate 18,097,185 of NW_020799097.1, forward strand.
TTTCCCTTCAGAACTGCTTATTAACTGAGCTGAGAAATACATCAAATATGCTAATAACGTAGTAACCAGCAGCTAAGGAAAAAAAATAAAACACCAAATGTTCATTTACATTAGGATCACAGCGGCAACAGCATACTGATATTTTAACCCCCTCTGCTCTGTGTAACAACCTCAATGTGACACTAAGCACAAACTGCATAGAGAATACTGTAATTGAATGACCTCATGGTCAGTTTTAAACAATTAATGATATTGAGTTAATTCAAAAGGACAAGTGGAATCCTGTTTGCTTCATCAAAGACTACTTAATAATCAGTTTTATGCAGTGAGATAATGAGACATATTAGCCCCAGAGTTGTGGGGGGAGGGCCGATGAAATATCTCAAACTCTTTTAAAGCATAAGGTCAGAGAGAACACATGGCTTTCCTTGCTTACAAGGAGGAATGTCACACTGAAACAAATAATAATAAAAAAAAAAAGGCAAAGCAAGAGAAGGCAATAATTTGCATGCATCTAATTAAAGAAGAAGAAATTAGACTTTTTTCAATCTGCACTTGACATTTTGGAAAAGGTTGGTGGTCATTCACAAACAAATCCTTGGGTAACTTGCTTTGTACCATGTTTGGCAGCACCTACTATAAACTGCTCTCTTCTGTATATTTTCCATTCACCTCCTGAGTTACGCAACTGTAATTTCAGAATCTTTATTATCATCAGAAACAGCTGCTCATTACAACAAGATTATTGTTTTGAGATATATGCTGTATTTGTGCTGAAGAACTAAGTTAACCCTCTCTGTGCATAAGGGTATACAATTACATAGCTGTAGGAACAGCCTGTGCACATAGTATTTCTGTGGAATTACAGGAAACTACATATGATATGCAGTACTCAGTGCTCCTCAAGCAGCATGGGCAAGGTCTCCTACTTTCACATGTTTTCATTTATATTGTAGGCAGTTATGCACACTTATTACTCCATAGCAATGAGGTTTACTTTACCGGGTACAGATGCAGTAGTCAGTATATCCAATACAAGTCGACATTCCACAGCCCTCTGTGGTATCCAGCTAATTAAACTTAGAATAGATCAAATTAAACTGTAGAGCTAATTTTCTTTTCAAAAGGAAACCATTTATGGTATATGATACATCTGTTTTCCAGTTTGGGCAAAATATACTGGACTCTTTTTAAAGGATTCAGTCCAGCATAGTATGGGTGCTTAAACCCCATTAGTGCTGTCAGGTGATTATATCCCTTGCTGAAGAGGAAGAAGATTATTTTATCAACTTAAGTGCCTTAATGTCACTATGGGCATTTTAGAAAACATCACTAGATAACAATGAAATCTTCCTGACAGTCCTGGGAAATGCTTAAATGTTGTTATCATCATTTTGGAGGAAATTGCAGGGGGCGCAGACATTTCCCAAGCTTACAAGATGCATAAGGAGCAGAGCAAGGTCCTGATTCAGCTTCTCTCAGCTCTTTCAAGGTACTGTGGGCTCTCCACAGACTCAGTCTTCACTCTCAGGTTCGTTACACCAGACCAAAATGTAGTAAATAAATAGACTTTCACAGTGGGTTAACGAGAGACACTCTTTTCCAAAGAAAAACACTAGATTTTGAGGACGAGTGAGGCTGAACGTGAGCCTGGAGTTGAAGAAAGCGATACTCTCAAACTACTGACATATTGCAGTGTGAAACTGGCTCCTCCAGGGTATTGGAGCTGGCTTTAATTTCGAATCTGCCCCACTGCTCTGAATTATGACAGATCATTATGGAGTCCATATCTGCCTTCCCCTCATGCGTTCATCCAACCAAGCAAGATGCTACAGTGTGGCAGAGCTCCAGAACATTGACATCTTTTTTTGGCAAATAATTAATTTCAAAGTATTTTTTCAAATACATGTAGGCTTCTAGTCAATGAAAATATGAGTTTGCCACTTATTCAAACCATCTGTCTTTATTTTTTAAATTATAATTGTGCAATATGTCCATTTTCTAGGATTATTATTTCTTTTCTTATGAAGATTACCTTTAGGCAGCTGAAGGCTTTAGCTGTAATTAAAATATGTATACACAGTTTGGTTAAAGGTACTCTATCCAAGCTAAGATACAAAACCTGTTTTTCTAACAAAGGAAAAACCCTACTGCAGTGCACAAATGGCGTGCCTTACAAACTGTAGTGCAGCAATGTCAGATTTAAGATCCTGACTGTGTATCACGTCATTGAAAGAACTTCATTAAAATATGTTAGAATGGGAAGATCTTCACATTCAATACCTGATTTATATTAAAATCTCCTTAAAATATAACGCTGGGACAATGCAAAATGTTGATACACTTAGCAAGTGACCGAGGTCATACCTTCTATATTCTCCTTATTAGAATATGTATTTTATATTAAACTTTAATAATGTACTGATTTTTAAAAGAAAATATAATTTTAGAAAAGCATAAAATGATGAGCCCTTTGATCTCCAGAAAAGATCTGGAAAAAGCATCTTGCATTATAAATCATTTGTCATTCATATGGTCTTTGCTTCCTGAATACAAGACTAACTGACTTTTGAATGCAAGATGGTGATTTCTGAATGCAAGGCTAAGTGTTCAGTTTATGGTACAGCTGGGCCATTCTCACCATGCTGCAAAAAATCAGCTGAAAGACTTCTTTTCAGACATCAAGAAAATTAAAATGGAATCATTATTTTTCTTCTCTAAACTAAGACAAATATGGCAAGCATACATTTTGAGTCAAGAGTTTTACTGAATACATTACCATTATTTTTTCATCAGTGAAATATAGAGTATTTAACAATAAATTGAAAAATTTAGCATTTCTTTTTGGAAAGGTCCACCTTATGCTTTCTGGGCAACAATGGGTAAGTTGCAATGCTGAGTATGTCAAAAATCCCAGCAAGAACAGACAAACAGGCAAAGTACAGCAATATGAGAAATGGTGTAGACTTGTTTTAGTATCTGTTTAAGGACAGAACTAGTCAACAAACTATGAATAGTATGGTTTCTGTGAGAAACTGCTGATTCATAGAAAAATGTGGTTTTTGAATAGCATATCAAATTCAACAGCATATTTTTCCTGCAATTATTGAATTATTTTATCTTGATAAGGTCAAATGCAAAACATTTCATTCTCACTTTACCATTTAGACTTTTGCATCAGTAGTCAAAACAAATAGAAATGAGCTGGTTTTAACATGATGAAAATGAAACCTTTACTTCATAAAAATGAAGGGCTGTGGAACAGTCTTTCAATTACAGGGAAAAAAAAATAGATACTTTAACTTTCTCAAAATATTATGGTTTTTACACAGCAGAAATTCTGTTTACATTGTAGCTTGTCACCTGATGAGGGGACTCACTGAGTGATAATAAAATGATCTATAGACCATGAAGCCAAGATTCATACGACCAAAGAAGAAACCTACTGCTCAGCATCCCCACACCCTGCAGATGCCTGCAATACTGTAGGGTCGCCCTTGGTCAGCTCATGACATCCTTTGGCACCTATGCTTGGTTGGTGGGCATGCCGATGTATGCCCACGGTGACACGTCTTGGTGATTTCTAGGTTAGGCCTTGGGGCTCTGCTCCAGCACCCTCTGAGATCACCCATCAAAGGAGCAGTTCAGAAGACACCAGAGAGCACCTGGCCAGGCGATGGCCCAGTTCAGGAGATGCCAAGGACACCAGTGCCCTTGGACAGAGGAGGATCTGGTTTTCAGACCCTTCATGGCCTGGGTACTGCGGATTTGCAAGTGTTTAACACTGGTTCAGAAATGATGTGTGAATGATACGAAGACTGTATTCAGGTTTGCTGCTGTAGCAGTGCTGGATTTAGCCACTGTGGCTAGTGTGACATTTAATTTGAAGTCTAACGCAGACCACAGAGCCTGGCCCTCTAGGTGTTACATTAAAATTTATACTTGAACTTTGCAGAGAGTTAGTGTGTGCAAAGCTCACCTAGTTAAGTTTTGCAGCAGACCCTTCTGGAAACTTCAGGTGCTCTGTAAATAACCGTTTTCCTTATCTTCAGAGGCAAAATTTCGTGCTTTTCTGTCCGTTATGAACCAAGAAAATAATACTTGTAACACACATCAGAAGCCCTCAGATACCAATATTATCTGCCAAGTCTGTTGCAAATGAAGTACTTTTTTTTTTTTTTTTTTTTTTTAAAAAAAAAAAAAAAAAAAAAAACAAAAACCAAACTAAGAATCCAGATTTGAGAGGCACAAGTGTGGAAATGTGAGGAATAACAGATCCATTTATATCCAGGAGTGCTGCTTGTTCTCCCACTCACTCAGCAAGTGGCACATACTTGCCTCTGCCTCTCAGGCCCGGATGTTTTGCCGAGGTGACCATGGGGAGATGGGTTTGCTGTAAGTGCTGCAGAGAGAACGCACAGGAAGGGACTCCTTTTGTACTTACTAGGGCTTATGGACCTTTTTGGTCTCTGCAAGATAACAGCTTTTATACTTTTTATCATTCATTAATGTACTATTTGTACTTTCAGGTGGTGAAAACCATCTCTATTCTGAATGACAACGGCATATATTGCTTTATACAATTTTTGCCCTGACGTAAAAGCCCATGAAACGTTACAGGAAAAGGGAGAATCAGAGAGATTATTTTGGAGTTCAGTTTATCAGAAAGCAATATGTATTTGTATGCAAACCTGGAATGATTTGGTGCACATGAATCATTAATTTTTATATATGTATACAGATGGGTGTGCACACACATTCACACGAACCACTAATAATTAATCAAATTGTCAAATAAATAGAAGGAGGGAACAAAGTTTCAAAAACTCGGACTTCAAATTGCCTGAGAGGCTTGGGATTTTCGGAAGTGTCTCTGAAGAGATGTGATTTAAGGCTGCTACGAGTCCTATAAAAGAGCACAAAGGGGAAAAAAATAAGTCATCTCCTCCTCATGCGGTCATCACAGGCCTTTGTGAAGCTCTGTATGTAGGTTTGCAGTCCTTCTCTGGCATGTATGGGAGAAATGCGAGTGCACTAGCCTACAGCCAGGGTGTAGTAGGGGATCAGGCGCTTGGGAGCATTGTATTGTGCATGGCACGTATTCTACATGGCAGATTGTCATGCAAGTAAATGCTGACAGATTCACTTTATACTCCCTCCCAGTTTCTTCATTCCCCTCTAGAGTCTGAGCCAGATGTGCTGGCAGTGCTTATGGGAGAGAGGAGGCTGAGATGCTTCATGCTGATGCTGTCTGTGGGTTTGGGGCCTGCCTTTCCCATGAATCTTAATAAAGGCTCCAGAAAGCTTCATTTCCAGGCATTTGACAGGCTAGTGCCAGTCCAGAAGCAACGGGGGAGCACGCTGTGCATACTTGCATATAGCAGCCCTGCTGGGTTTTCACTATTAATTGTCCTCTCATGTGCCTTCATATTCTACAGGGAAAAAAATAGTCTTTCTGTGCCGAAAAGAGACACTTCGGACAAAGTGAACCGGCACTGTTCTTTACAAAGACTTGCTCCTTCAGGTTGTATGCTTTAAGAAATAGGCTTATTAGACATACCGCTGAATTTGATGCATTGAAATTACCTGGCAAACACCGTGAGTTCCTGGTTTTGCTGATTACTGATCTGTAACCGTCATCCAGTTCTCGTTTCGTTGATCATGTTGTGTGCATGATGTTTACACTGCAGAGGGAATGCCATTTCCTTCTGCCCTACATGCTGGTCACTTGGAGCATGATTGTCCCCTCACACTTCAGGGATTAACTGGCATTGTACTGGTATCGAGGAAATGGGACTGAAAGGATCTTCCTGCCTGCTCTCATACACTTCATTGACTCATCAGCTCTGGCTGCATGCACTACAGCTATCTGCCGTGATTTGCAGGAGATACTGCTTCTGAAATCGCCGACTTAGTGAGGCTCAAAAAAAAGACCAGAACAGAGGGCATTTGGGCTAATGGATGGTTATAGATATACCTTAAATACTATTACCAAAAAAAAAACCAAAAGCAACCCCCCCCCTGAGAACTATATGCTGGAACACAGTTCTGCCCCTTCTCTGGGGCTGCCTCGGCTTTCCTGTCCAACACACTGAATCCTTATTCTGAGGCTTCAAAAAATCAGTCAGAAAATCACATTTATTTTCCCCTGGTTTACATGACTTTACTCCTTTTCTGAAAAGAAAAAAAAAAAAAAAAGAACATCATGTAAGATGTTAACTATGTGAACCCTCTTAAAGTAACATAACATTTGGAACAATGTGTTATTTCAAAAATAAACTTTTTTTAGCTCTCCCATACTGAAAATAGAAGCAGCCAAAATGTGTATTGACGTCAGTATTGGGAATCTGTGATTTCTAATGCTTTTTCAATAAATACAAGAGTCGTAGGCCTTGAAATTCAGACTGTGCAAAATTCTCTACAATTTCAAGCTAGAAGCCTGATCTTACCTTCTCTTATGGTCTGTAGGAAGAGGAATAGTCCTGAAGCATTTATTGTGAGGAGAGCTGTGACTCCAGGAAAATTTTTCCTTTTACTATTCTCATTACAATAAGGTTAGTTAAGTTCATGAAGACTGTGAAGTGTAGAAAAATTATTTTCATGGCTAAACCTTTCCTTTCCAAATAACCTGTAGATTATGAAATCTGAAAAAAAAATCTGTCTTCTTTATAAAAATAAATAAAATTTATAAAATTTATAAAACTCCTTAGGAGTTGTTTGGATGTGTGCCTTATGTTCAGGACAGTGTGATTCAAAATTAGGTCTTCATGAACAAGACTGACATTGGAAACAAAATGATTAGTTTATGAACTGCCTCCTCTAAAAAAGTGATTATTGAAGATAATTCAAGAATATATTGGAAACACAGCTGTATAAGGCCAAATACTTTAATGTTTTGGATTTCATTATTGAAAACCTATGAACTGGACACTCTAAAGTAAAGTGTGTTTTCAGTGGGTGATCCTTTGTGGTAAGGATGTCAGTGGATGAGAAATTGAGCCTGGTAGTATGAAAGAATTTACTTAGTGACCTTGTTAAATATTTTGGAGTACCTTGAGTGTACTCATTGTCTTCAGGTAGCTGAACCACACAGAATAAGTTATGCACATTTTGGGTTTTACTGTTAGTAAATAGGGCAGCGTTCCCATGTGATTCCTTCCTGCCACATTTGCTGTGTCAAGGGTAGCAGTCACCATACAAGGACTGTGTGTGCTGAACATGCAGGAGGACTGGAAAGCTGCAGCAGACTTTTTGGGAGTCAGGCTGAAGTGGGAATTTTGTACCTGGTCCCACGGGAGAATACAGACCTCTGCAAACAAACAAATCACCACGCAAACCAGGAAGGTTTGCAAAGCTGTGAAATTTTTCTATGAGCTTGAATTATTACATGGGGGGTGGGGAAAACAGTTGTGCTCCTGAAGATATGATGAAAATGTCTTTCTCTAAATGACTGAGCCTTTACATTGTTTCATAGATACAAAGCAGGCAAATGTAGAGTTCAACTTTGATGAGAGACTACCAGGCAGTCCACAGTTACTGTAAATTTTAGGCATGTTGACAGAACTAACTAAATGAGATTACAAATAGGAAATGACAAGGATGAAATATCTATTTGACTGTCACCCTGGCCTTGCCTAGATGGGAGAATTGGCATCACTGAAGTGAAAACAATTTAAAATTACTTCCTTACTACTTTGGGAACATTTTTGTTGAAATCATGGGCTTTTGGCATTACAGAAACTTAATAATTACCATTTTAGAATAGATGCAACATCCATTAAGTCTTTCTTCTTATTTCCTTATCCTATAGATCAGGCTTTAAGATCATATAGGAATATAAGAATTGCCATCCTGGATGGGAAAATAGTGTGTCACTGGATAGTTGTGACAGAATCTGTGCACAGAGCCTCATTCCAGCTTCTTGCTGTGTCCCACAGTCTTTCAGGATCCCATAGTGAACTAAAGCTAGAAAGATTTCTAGATCCCTCTAGGTACACACAAATTTATTAATCCTGGCCCTTTTTTTGTATATTATAACAAATACATGGTTTAACTGATGAGATGTTTACATGGGTATTTGCTGCCTATAAAGGACTCAGGCTAAGGTGTACAGCATCTTGAGCTGACTTGGTATACCTGTATCCTGGTCTTAAAGGTGAGCACTCCAAAACATCACCAAGACTTTTACTAACACAACTGAAACAACTGAGAAATAGGTAAAAATTTAAACTCTCGCTTAAACAAGATTAAATAATTACATGTAAACAAACTTGCTCAGGCTCTCTGGTCCATGAAGAATGTATCCTTTTCTCCAGGCTTCCTTGGCTAAGCAACTCTCAAGGACTGTCTGGGTTGAAGTAATCTCCACACAGACTCTTCTGCACCTTTAGGAGAGTCTCTCTGTCCTTTGTCGATGAGTTCTGGCTGTGCATGTCTGCTCATCGATTTTCCTGGGGTAAACAGCTTGGTAAAACAGTCAAGCTAATCTGACAAATGCCTCTCCTTGTCCCCTCTATTTGCCTTGTTTTGATGCTTACCACAACCCCATAATAAATTGATCTAGGGAGCCAAACCAGCAGAAAACTAACCAAACAAAATAAAAAAAACTTTTTTTCAACAAGCTTAACTTACTGAAGCAGCCCAGTGAATGTCAGATGGATGCCAATGCCATCTCAAGGAATATCTGAAGTGGTGGTGGGGTGGGGATATCGTTCTTGGTAGATCATCTCATTCCTATTGCAAAACTACAGCCTCCAGGAGTAGTTGGAGGCTGACTGACCACTGTCCTTCCCTGGATGTCATAGCCTTCCTCCCACCCCAGATGTTGAGCTGCTCTTGAAGAAGGATATGCCCCCCCCCAGACCCTAGGGTGTTCTTCCGTAAGCACAGCATCCAGCATGTGCCAAACCAGTAGACATCCTCCTGGTTCCTATGTAGTCAGTGAACTGTGCACAAATAAAACAGATTTACATCCATTGGATAGGATTGTCTCTGCAATGCCGTAACCTCTTCCTTGCAGTCATCATCTTCAATTACAGCCAGCACGCAGCATTAAAGCACTGTGATTATATGGGTGCTACAACAGAAATCACAAAACAAAATGCAATTTGCAGTCAGCTCTAGCTGAGCTATGTGCATTCAGGGTGTCTATTCTTCCCTATCTTTGTTTTTGAATGTTTAGCCACAATCCTTAGTGATTAATACAAATTTCTGCTAAAAAGGAGAAATAGGAAAAAAATTCAGTATAAATTTGCCTCAGTGTAAAATTCTTACTCCAATGAATTACTATTATGCTGCAGACAGCAGTAATAGCAAGTAAACGATTCAGTATTATTGTAATGCTGATGATTATTGTTCGTTTCTGTTCACCAAAACAAAGAAAATCAAAAAATTGCCTGCTGTCTTCAAACCCGCCTCATATCAAATCCCCTGGGCTTCATTCCCGACCTGCACCTGCCTGACATCAGTGCGGACCATTGATTTCCATGAGGAAACACTCATTTTGCACCAGTGCCCACGACTGAAAAAAACAGGTCCTGGCTTTTTACAAGGTTCGGCATACTGTCTTCAAATCAGACAAAATTAGCCAGAATTTGTGAATTGGTTATTCTTTGCCTGCTGAAACGAGGCAACGTCTGCAAGCACTGCCTCGAGAATCTGTTCTTTTTGTCTGAGAACAGATGTCTGGGAGGGATTTTGGCAGGACCCACTCTGTCAAACAGTCCAGCTTTGACAGTTACTTGCTTGAGGGACGGCTGAAATGCAAAGCATTTCTGATCAGAATATCATATTCATCTGGAAGTTAATTACTGTGTCTGCCTTGGTATAAATAATTAATTATGCAAAACCCACACAGCTGTGGCTGGACAGAGTTAAGTGACTTGCTGTCAATGTCTCACGGTTCTAGAAAGGATGAAGGGATTTAGAAAATAAGCTCTTTAACTCTTGGGCCATGCTATTGTGGTAGCCCCTTCCTGATCAGATGAGAATATGATTACCACTGAGCATGCTTTCTTACAAAAGGACATTTCCCAGTTTAGCCTGTTTGGGACCCAATAATAATCTCCTCTCAGTGCTGTGGCTATGTCAAGCTAAGAAGCCAAACACATTGATTGTTTTAAGGAAATGGATTTGCAAAGCCTCTTTGACTGCACAGTCATGCCCAGAGCAATCATCAGCCAAAGCAATGTCTGCATCTGAGTGTGTGTGTGTGTGTGTGCATGGGAGTGAGTGGAGAGTGAAGGCACATGGGTGCAGTAATCAACCTGTCTCATTTTATATCTGACAAAGGTAAAGAGAAGGTCAAGTTTACAGAAAATACTGATATTGTGGAAAGCAGCAGTCCAGTATCTGACCATATGAACAATGGTTTCACTCACTGTCAAATAAGCAACATTTCTGGAAAACAGGGGTGGAGAAACGCATCTTGCTGTGTGCCCCTTTATGGTGTGTCATATCAAGTACATCATGGATTTTAAATGTACAAGAAGCACAGACTCATTTGTGATAAATGGTTTTCTGCACGTAAGTCTGATTTGCCAAAACATTTTTGCCTGCAGCACTACTAAATTAAACATAAAAAGAAAAGCTTGGTAAATGTGTCAAATACCTTGGTACAGGCAAACACTGCTGAGATTACTGCAGTAAAATAAACTGCTACAACCCAGAAGATATATTTTGTACCTACAAAGGATCAAATCATACTACAATTCATTAGGATAAGTATAGATCTCAACACATATTTTATTCTTTCCTTTAAGTAATGAAAAGATGTGTAAGCATCTATCTGCTCAAATGAGCAGGGAGGAAAAAAAAAAGTCTGTAAGAGGACTAGACGTAGAATATACTTATCTGTGAATCTTTCTAGGGCTTTGGCTGTGAGTCTTCTGCACTGAGCTTTGGCCTTCTTGTTTCCTAACTGTATTATTAAAATGAACTGATTTCTGTATAGAACTTCTCATTTTCCAAGGTTCCCAAAATAGATTACAAAGCAGTGAATAGCAGAGTTGAGAGTGTAAGCAAGTGCAGAAGCAATTATGTACTTAGCTGTAATTCACATATAACCTTGGACATTGTAACATATTCAAAGTAAAAGGTAGTGGGAAAATGCCTTACCCTTTAAACTAAGTGTTACAGGCCTCCTACCTACCACCTGGAAGGGTATTGGAGACAGATATGACAGGACATTGGCTGAAATGAAGCAAATTCTTTTTCTGGTGTGTTATTTTGCCCATGTGTGGATGTAGCATAAGCACCGGATTTGAATTTGTGTTCTTGCCACAGAAATTCAAACTATAGCCTGCTCTGCACAAGGATACTGTCAAACAAGTGACAGTAACATTTGGGCTAGTTCTCCAGCAAGAAGCAAGGCTCTGGTGGAAGGTCGATGCACCAGCTGTGATCCTCCACAACATTTAATTGTTAACATGCATCCTGACACAGCTTTGGCCCTGCTACATAGTGCTTTCCCAGGTCAGGTAAACGTCCTGAGCCAAGGACTTTTTATAACAGGCAGTATTCATGAGGTTGTCCAGGTTTTTAGAATAAAACTATCTACCTGTGTGGTACTTGTCTTCAGGGCCAGAAGAAAGGCCAGTTCTGGGAGCACTCCTGGTCCTAACTGAAGCCAGTGGAAGTTCAGTCACTGACTTCAATGTAAGTATGAGTGGCTATCAGTAAATAAGTTTTACCATTGAAAAGAAATGCTTGTATTCTTTAGCTTAAGAATTCAAATACAAACATTATCAAAAGCTGTGATAAAGATCAGAGGAGCGTGTGACCTCTGCCAAAGGTTGCAAGCCTGAAGAAAAAGTGCTTGGCATTGCTTTAATGCTGCCAAAATTGACACCTTAAAAATACATAACTTTTTACATTGAAGAACTCCCTTTCTGAGCAAACCTGATGTGTCTGCATGCTGTCATTTTTGACAATGGCAACACCTCAAATCCCTGGAAGCATTGTTCAGAAGTCATCTTCTAATTTTAAATGTCACTGGAAATTACTGGTAAGGGGGACAGGAAAACAAGAAAAAAAACCCTGAAGTTTGAGGATCCAAAAATACAGTCATGGAAAGATTCTTGTTTCAAAAAAAAAGATCCTTAAATTCCATTAGGGAATAAAAGAAATAAGAAGGGGAGGTCTGGAAGGAATCATTTGATTATCTGCCAAAACATGTCAAGAAGCCTTGTTGGCCTCAGTTTGGCACTGGTGGCAAGCATTGCTAACAAATGTTCTCAGCGCAAGGTTATCTTGGTAAGCAATTTTTTATCCATAGTTTTCTTGAATCCTATTAACCTGGTTCTTGTATTGGGTCTGGCTGAGATGGAGTTAATTTTCCCATAGCAACCATCATAGTGCCATGTGTTTTATTGGTAGCATTGATATCACACCAGAGTTTTGGCCACTGCTGAGCAGTGCTCACACAGCATCAAGGCTGTCTCTCCAACATTCCCCCTTCACCAGGAGGTTGGGAGTGGGCAAGATCTTTAGAGGGGATATAGCCAGGATAGCTGCCCTAACTGACCAAAGGGATATTTCATAACGCATTATTTCATGCTCAGCAATAAAAGCTAAGAGAAAGGGGAGGAGTGGGTCATTTGTTATTATGACATTTATCTTCTGGAGCAACTGCTATGTGTACTGAAGCCCTGCTTCCTGGGAAGTGGCTGTACACTGCCTGCTGATGGAAAGTAGCGGATAGATCTTTTGTTTTCTTTTGCTTCCACACGTGACCTTTCCTTTTGCTTTATTAAACAGCTTTTATCCTGATACATGACTTCTTTTCCATCTTATTTTCTCCCCCCACTGTCCAGCTGAGGAGGGGTGTGACAGAAAGGTTTGGTGGGCACCTGGCAACCGGCCAGTGTCAACCCTTCACAGTCCTTTTTGATGCTCAACATGGAGCATGAGGAATTCAAGATAAAGATAGTAATTGGGAGAGGTAATGGGCAAAACACAGACTGAACACAGCTGGAGAGTGAAAAGTGGAATGAATGTGGGAAATTTCTGTTGTTGTAATTGTGTTGAAAGGACAAGAGGTGGATTGTGTGTAAATTGCCCACTTCTGTTCAATGTTGTGATGATGTTATTTTGCTTTTGGTGTGGGGAATTCTTTCTTGTTGATGTGAGTGAAGTTTGTGCAGATTGTAAAGATTGTGTGATGAATGCGGATCTTAATGATAATTCTTAAATATGTGACTCACAGAGGTAAGAGCTGGAACGTATTGGGTTTGTGTGTCAAGGTTGTGGTAGCCAGGGTGCTGCAGGGGTGGCTTCTGTGAGAAGCTGCTAGAAACTTCCCCATGTCCAATAGAGCCAGTGCCAGCTGGCTCCAAGACAGACCTGCCACTGGCCAAGGCTGAGCCCATCACTGAAGGTGGTAGAGCCTCTGGGACAAGGTATTTATGAAGGGGAAAAAACTGCTGTGTGACGACAACTTCATCCAGAGCAAGGAGTGAGAATATGTGAGAGAAAGAGCCCTGCAGACCCCAGGTTCAGTGCCGGAGGAGGGGAGGAGGTGCTGCAGGCAGAGAGCAGAGGTTCCCCTGCAGGCCGTGGTGCAGCCCATGGGGAGGCAGCTGTGCCCTGCGCCCAGGGAGGGGAACGGTGGGGCAGAGACCCACCTGCAGCCCGGGGAGGGCCCCACGCAGGAGCAGGGGGATGCCCGAAGGAGGCTGTGACCCCGTGGGAAGCCCACGCTGGAGCAGGCTCCTGGCAGGACCCGTGGCCCCATGGAGAGAGGAGCCCCCGCTGGAGCAGGTTTGCTGGCAGGACTGGTGACCCCGTGGGGCACCCACACTGGAGCAGTCTGTTCCCGAGGGACTGCAGCCTGTGGGAGGGACCCATGCTGGAGAAGTTCATGAAGAACTGAACTGCAGCCTGTGGGGAGGAATCACGCTGGAGAAGTTCACAGAGACTGTCTCCTGTGGGAGGAACCCCACATTGGAGCAGGGGAAGAGTGTGAGGGGTGCTCCCCCTGAGGAGTGTCCTGGTTCAGCTAGGATAGGGTTAAGTTTCCCCAGCAGGGGGAAGGGATCTCCAGCCGGGTTATTCATACCATGCTGATGTCAGGTCCAGCGCAGCAGCGTGGGAAGCTTTTTCCTTTGTGGCTTTGGTGGCAGGGAGTATCACGAGAGAGCTGTCTGTAACCATTGTGGTATTTCTCTGAATATCTTTTGTCTTGTTTACTGTTATTACTGTTTGTTGTTGTTATCATTGCTACTGTTGTTGTTCAGATTGTTTATTACACTGTTGTATTAAATTTCTTCTTATTTTAACCCGGGGTTTGTGCCCTACTTGTGTCCAAGGGTGGGGGAGGGTCTATGGCAACGTGGTCTCCGGTCCCAGCAGGGCTTAAAACTGTCACAAGGAGGAAGGAGAGGCAGAAACAACAGATGATGAATTGACTTCAACACCCATTTCCCATCCCGCTGCACTGCTAGCGGTGAGGAGGTAGAGAAATAGGAAGTCAGGTTAAGCCTGGGAAGAGGGAAGATGTTTTGAGATTTGGGTTTCTCATTATTGTACTCTGATCTGATTAACAATAAATTAAATTATTTTTTCCCAGTTGAATCTGTTTTGCCCATAATGGTAATTGTTGGGTGGTCTCCTTGTCCTTATCTCCACCCACAAGCCTTTGTTATATTTTCTCTCCCCTGTCCAGTTGAGAAGGGGAGTGATAGAGTGACTTTGGTGGGCACTTGATATCCAGCCAGGATCAACCTACCACACTAGTACTTCCTGAGTTTCTCATATTCTAGGCACATTCCACTAAGTTATTTGACCCCATTCCATGGTACCTTACCAGGACATTTAACTTTGCTGGTACCGCTCAGCCTGCTCATCTTTCTCCCTTTCTGTCATTCAGTCTGTTCACACCCTTCTTTGTCTCTGTACTCTATTTCATGTATCTTCTTTCACCCATCCCTAGGCAGAGCTCTCCCAACATTTCTTCCCCTCCAGACAGCACCTTAGCATGGCCTCTGTCTTCTCATCCTCCTCCCTAGTTCAGTCTTTCCTCTTCTGCAGAGCAGCTATGCACACCTATAGCACATTGCACCATCCATGCACACTCAGCAATGTCAGACCTGGATTCTTTGATATCATTGTTTAAATTACACCATCCTGACATTAATGGTTAATGGTTGGACAAGATGATCCTCAAGGTCTTTTCCATCCTAGATGATTCTGTGATTCTGTGACATCCTCCTAAATGGATCAGCACTTGTCCCCTGCATTCAGATCTCACCCAGCTATGTTTGTAACACTGTATAAATAGATATGAGGGGAGAGTTGCAGTGGCAAGTACTGCTATGGGTTTTCTTTTGCTCATTCTATATCACTGGTTGAAGAAAACATGAAGTGTATTTCTATGTTAAACATATCTATCCATATAGATCTCTCTCATATATTTTTTTTTAATTTTTAGGTTTTTTTAGGCTTTCAGTACTCTCAGGAGGGCATTAATGTAGTCAGTAACAGGACTCTTTTAGTTAAAGAATTTTAATAAAAGAAATTGAGAAACTAGAGAATTGGGAGCCTTAAGTTACTGATGAGTCAGCAGTTCTGCAGTTGGTAACTTCAGCATTAAATCCTCCCCATCGCTTAAAGTAGACATCTTAGGTGTTTTGTTGAAAGGAGTTTCGAGATCAAGTTCCCCATTTGTACATGATTTAAATAAGAAGGTTGTGAGGTTAAACTAATTCTTCTGATTTACTGAAATGTTATGACAATAAGGCTGTATAACTACCTAGCCAAATAAAAATGAGTAGATAGGCAGTTCAGTCCTTACACCTTCTCCAATTTGGAGTACAATTTTAGCAGTTTATCCAGAGTAACTTAGCCATTTCTAGAGCTACATCCCATTTTACTCCTTTCTTTCTGCTCTGTGTTTAGGCCTAGGGGCAAAATGTATTATCAGTGTCCAGGGATGAAGCCCATGCAGTTGCACTGGGCACAATTGTAGGTCTTACTTAGACAACAGACTTGTCTTACCACTTAGAGGGAATTCCACTTGCTCATAATTGTATGAAAACACTGCCTATTTGCTACAGAGTTTGGGCTGAGGCTGCTTTCTCTCCATATGTTTTAAATCCTTGCATGTTTCCTAGGATATTTGCAGGTCCTTTGGGATAAGAAAGTGTAACAACTCATGTTTAGTCCCCATGGGACTTCTCCATTATGCTGTTCATGTTCTTCCCTCAGACCTTGACCTGTGAAGAACTTTACCACATCTACCTTTGGCTCTAGGGGAAATGTTCTTAAATTTACAGGCATCTGATGTTGTAATGCAGCAGAGCAGTAGGGTCATTGGAATGATATTGTCTACGCATGTAGGCAGTTGTATGCTTGAGACAAGTATCTTCCCTGAAGTTACATGGGGCATGAATCTGCCTTGATGCCATTAAAAACAAGCCCTGGGAAATCCTTCTGGTCAGTCTCCCTCACCCTAGCACAGGATCTGAACCTTGTGTCTAACAGTGTGGGATCTCACCAATACCCACCTATTTCAGGAAGATTACCTTCCCTTTCCAGGATCTTCTGATAAAATGACTTCAGCATGTAACACATTATTAGCAGAGAAGAAACACTGTGCCTTCCCCATTATAAACCTCTGCTCACAACTCACAGCAGGAACAAGGCAGGTCACTGAGTCACTATTAACCAATAGCTGACAGCTAATTGATTTTACACTTGTGTATCAGTGCTTGCAAACCATAATTTAAAAGCTAATTTGCTTAGTACTTTTACTATCACAGGCAGTTCTGTATCCTATCCTACAAAGCCTGATCTCATCACAGTCCTTCATTTTTACTGCTGTTGGCCCCAAAACTGGTCTTTTGTAAATTTGTACTCTATAACACTCTTATCTCTTAACCCAAATGCAAGAAATAGCCTTCCAGCACCAGTTGTCTCATGGAGACATCAAGGGAGAGTTTTAAAAACTGAAGTCACTTCAGGGTAGTTTTAATGAGGCCGTGTTTGCTAAAGCATGACTGACAGAAATAATAAGTTAGCATTTATGAGGGAACCCTCAGAAATTGAGCTACAGCAGGCAAAAAGCCAGCAGAAATTGTTGTGCTGTTGAAATATCTCCTAAAATAGCTCTCCTAGCTCAGCCTAATGCAATTAAAGTTACTGATGTACATAATATGAAAACTGGGAGCTCTTCCTGTTAATAACCACTGTGTAACTGAGGTAATCCATTTCATTAATTTAATACACACTTTCATATCCCCCGATAATAGACATATAATTAAACTGATAGTCTTTGCATTCCAAAATGAAAGTTTGCAAAGGGCAGTTCAATAAAAAGAAGGCATTTTGCTTAATCATTGCTCCATGTCAGTTTGGTTTATGCCTGTTTCTTTAACAAAGTATTAGTAGTAAAATTCAGAACAAATAGATATTTGTACTGGTCAAATTTATCAGTAAGTAAGCACATTGTCCAGTGAAGACAACTTTTAAGAAAACAGTAAGAGGTGTGGCTGGTGTGACCAAAAATACACATTGCAGTTGGAAAAGGTTCATATTCAATTTAATATTTAAAATTCCGCTGATGTAAATATACTAAAAAGATTTACATGCTTTTTTTTCAGTGTTGATGTGGAATTATGGCAAGATGATTTTTATTTTGCATTTCTCAAAACCTTTGACCAGAACCTAAAATTATCTAAAACCAGGAAGGGACATTTTGAGTAGAGATATAAAAATTATCTAAAGGAACAGTGAAGCTGATGAAATCATGTTTAAAACATCAGAAGGTTAGGTGGTTGATTAAAAAATTATAAAATTGTGGGACAATACTATTAGGTTTTGGGAAAAGAGGAAAAATATGTTTGTTTATCAAAAATAGTTCCTATTTTATATATATATATATATATATATAAAAT
Organism: Athene cunicularia; assembly: GCF_003259725.1. Classification (NCBI taxonomy): domain Eukaryota; kingdom Metazoa; phylum Chordata; class Aves; order Strigiformes; family Strigidae; genus Athene; species Athene cunicularia. The sequence goes on from NW_020799097.1 coordinate 18,115,076, forward strand.
ATATATAATTTTTACAAAGATATAAGACTTCTGAAATTGTATGGATAAGGCAAAGAAACATCTGCAGTATATGAACATGCTGAGAGATGAATGTAACAATAATAAGTTAAATGTGTAATTGCCATGGAAAAATAGGGGAAAATGGATGTTCAAGAAAGCTAAATATTCATGAAATTAAATGGGTCAAATAATTATTTTAGAGGAAAAATAGATATGTTGAGATTCAGAAGCCATAGTAGTGCTGGACTGAATAGATTTTAGTTTGTGATGATGTAATGTGACATTTCAAAATGTGATCTTATATTGCTCATGAAGTAACAATATTCCCTTGCAAAGGTGAGTGTGCCTGAAAGCTAAGCTTATTCCTATACCATCTTTGCAAATTAACAGAAGCTTTTAGAATATATTTTTAACAATTTTCTTCCCCACAGCTGTGTTGAGAAGTAAAAGTGCATTTCCTTGTGGTTGTTCACTAGCAATGAGCCTTATCAACAGCTTCTGAATAGCTCTGTGAAAATGTCAGTGGGGGAAAACTTAGGCATTAATGGAGGTATTAAGGTATGTAATATATTTAAATGTAAACTGATATGAGTTCTCTTGTAATACCAATCATTTAAGGATCCAGAAGCAGGGAAGTGCCTATAGCTGTGTTTGTGGCCTTCAGCTTTCAGTTCAGAGTATTGGCAAAGAAACTTCCACACACCAAGGCCAGGCTCTGTTCATCCAGTGCATGCATACATTGCCTAACCTGAGTGATCTGGAAGACCCTTTTTCATTCGTCTTCTTTTGGTGAATTGTAAATTATATTTTGGCATAAATGAAGTAGGAAGCATGAAAAGTACTTCCTTTCTCCCCTCTGATTCTGTACAAATTTTTACTTCTGCTTTTAAAAACATGAGGTTACAAATACTTTCTGTGTGGCTGTCTACGCACCCTGTCAACAATGCCTTGAGGAGTGCTGGTGCTTGCAGGGAGAGCACCCTGTGGCACTGGCACCCCCAGGCAGCAGCACCAGCTTCTGGGGACTTGCAGGGGTGAAGTTAAAAAACTGGCTGAATGGCCAGGCCCAAAGAGTTTGTGGCGAATGGAGTTAAATCTGGTTGGTGGCCGGTCTGAGTGGTGCAAAACAGGTAAAAAATTTATGAGGTAAGAACTAGATCTGTATTCAGTCAGCTCATTAACTGATATCATTATCAAACTGATACAGGAATCATTAAAAATGTATTGGATGTAAATAGCTTTCAATCTATATTCAGTTGTCTGGATTTACACTAGTAGCGCTAATATATACTCTAAACCATCTGTTCCCTTAATGAATACTAGTAAGTAAATGCACAATTCTTACTTTTATGAACACAGATTTGACAGAATAATTAAGGACATTTAAAGCATAGAAAAACAAAAGCATAGAAATTAAAAGTTAATTTACCTCGATATTAACATACATTTGCGATCTCTTAGAGTTTTAGTTATCATCAGCAGGAAAGTCTTCCTGGACCTGTTATAGCCCTTCCCTGGCTTCAGGAGAGATTACCCTTGCAGTATGCCTCACTCTAAAACACAAAGGTCTAAGCATTATTTACTGCTACCAGACCCTTTAAAAATCTACCAGCCACTGCTGCTGTGGTCTGAGATGGGATATGTGAGGTTATGGATCAGGCTGTAAAAGGGAGGAGGGAACGGACCTTCCTAACTAATAGGTCCTTGCTTGGGTCCTCAGCAGCAGCAGGAAGAGCAAGCCTGCTCCTCACCTGTCTCTGTCCCAGCTCCATCTCTCCTTCTTCCCAGGGCTGCTTTTAGCTAGGACTCACACCCAGAAGGTGGCAAATTTCTGGTTGGCCTAAACCACTAGGAAGGACCAACCTTGTTCCAGGTCCCCTTCCCTACATTTACACCAGACTAAGAGATGTCTCTTCTTAATTCCTACTCACTACAAAGAAAAAACAAAAAACCTGGAATATACCAGAAAAAGCAAATCCAAACCCAGAAAACCTCACATCTGGCAAAAAACTGACACTGAGAAAAGCCCTGAGCAGTCAGAGTTTAGTCTACTTATTTACATACAGGCTACATGATAATTTTTTTATGAATAAAAAAAGATCATTTTTTTATTTCACGCAGCTCACCTTCTTCCACTTCCATTGGCAGGGAGCAGCGTAAACTTGCCTATGTGTAAATCTCTTTGCAGCTCCTGAATATTGTATTACTGTGAACTAAAGTTATTTAGTTTCACTTGAATGAAAATAATTAACTTCTGCAAGATTTTCTATTACACTTGTTTTAAAGGCCATGTGCTGTTTGGCTGTCAGGTGGTGTTTTTCCACACAGTGCTACTTACTGTGTAGCACGAAACAGGTGCAGTCTTAAAGGTGTACAAACTGACAGCAGACATTGGAATTTATTAATTTTTTAGGAAAAAGTACATAGAGTTGTACTTTGCATGTCCAAGTAAGGAATCGATAAAATGACTGCGTTCAAATTCTGTAGCTTCAATGAATCGAGAAAAAGGTGAGAAACAGTTTCTAAAAATTACGTTTTAGATATTTTCTCACAGTTAAAGCCTAACTTTCCGTCCTTCTGCTCTTCAGATGTGAACTTTCCCTATGGTGATATGAGATCCATCAATAAACTGTACCTAGGATACCACTAGATTTATCAGTATTAAAATAATATTGCTGCTGTAAGTGTAGGAGTTGACTCCATGTTAAGATCTGGCTTTTAACTGTCAGCTGCTCTGTGCACAGGAACAATATTCTGGGTCAGACCTATGGTCCCTTGAAGTGGCCAATGATAAATAGCAGAGGAAACCTGCAGCTAGGAAATGTGGAATAATCCTTCTTGCTTAGCAATCTGTTCTTTGTCTTGAATAGCTAAAGAACGACACATTCTGAGACAGGAAAATTTATCCTTTAAAAAAAATGTATCTATGAAACTTATTTTAATTTCTCAATTCTCCTACATACTTCATTTCAAGAATTTCCTGATATTGTGAGTTCCATTGCTTAATTACCTGGTGATAATTACCAATGATTACTGAGAGATGAATACATGCAAAAGAGTTAGAAAATACACACAAATATAACTGCCAGAAATGCCAAAAACTGTTCTGAATGTCTCAGAGAGAGACTCTAGATGAGGCATGATCCATTGCATTTATTATTGTGCGATATTTGTGAGATAGTTATTATTGTGAGATAGATATTGTGAGATAATTATTATTGTGAGAAGTAAATGCCAGTCAAGTAATGCTAAATCCTCTTATTTTAAGTAAGTCCAATATGATTTTAGACATTACACATCACAGATACTGTGTACATGGAGAAAGCAGCCATCAGAGCAGCTGAGTTGCCATGCAGGAGCCACACACAAGTAAGAACCTGTGTGGCCCTCCCTCAGAAGCAAGTAGAGTTACTGCTAGAAGATCAAGGTTATCTTTCTTCTCACAAAAGCTTGTGAGAAAACAGGGGCAAGGCAACCGACACAAAACAGGGCAGTGCTACTTATCAAAGGAATCAAACAGAATGTCTTTGTAAATAGGCAGATCTACTTAACTTCTTTGAGAAATAAAGGTCTGAATCTAATCGACAGCATTTGCTTCTTTATTTCACTAAAATAATGGAAAGTACATTACAGAAAGCAGCCAGCTTTTGAAGAATCACCACAAAGTCTCAGACATCTGACTGCAAGTCCGGTCCTGCAATATTCTCTCTTAGATACAATACTTTGCCCTCTTTGATTCAGCAAGGGTTTCATACTACCTAATTAGATTGGAAGTGATGCAGAACCTCCTTTTCCCAGTTCATCTTCCTAACTCAGCGGTGCTGTTGGCATCCTGATTGCCGCTGCCTCCCTTTCAGCCTGGAAAACGCTCCCTGTTGTGCATCTTGGGTTGTTCCCAGGGAAAGCACAATCTTCCCTTTTTTCACGATGGCTTCCCCATCCCAGGGTGTGCTACAAGGACAAGGTAAGAGCAGCTTTATCTCTGTGGCCCAGACACAACCTTTATAGGTCATAATAAGACTATACACCTAATAGACCCAACAGAGTATGCCACACAAACAGGACTGTGGTGACTGAATGTAATTTCTCTGACTATACTCTGGTGAACCACCTGGGATGAGCATGTGGCTTCAACCCATTTCTGAATATTACTTCTACTTTATTTCCAGAGGCAGGCACAGACAGACACAGTGATCATTGCCTTGCACTCCTAGAACAACAGGACACAGCTCACCTTTCTCCTGGAAAAAGCTAAAGAAATCTTCAGTGATTTTTCATATAAGGCAAAGTCTCAGGTAACACAGACAATCATCATGTGGTAACTGGTTTGTACTAACTTCATGTAACTTCATGTGTAAGGCAGCAACCAATGGCTTTTATGATGTCTCACTGTATGTCAGTTAGCATCCATTGTGGTGTTTCATCATGCTCTGAGATACGTGCTTTGGAAAGGCACAAAGAACTATTAGTAAAAGTGAAGGAAGAAATGTACAGCCCAAGGCTGGAACAAATAAGGTAAAAGGCAAGAGGAAAGACTAATGAGCAGCCATTGTGTGGTGCCTGGGATTGGTACAGAATAGTGGGAGAATAGGAGGATGCATTAGTTATGTGTCCTGCTGTCAAGAGCTTGCTAGTAGGAAGTGGGATGTATAGCAAATACATGAGAGGGGTAAGGAACTGGGGAAAATGGAGTGTCTGAAGGAAGTCTGGTGCAAGACATAGGTCTGCATTTGGACTACGCAGGATGAGCAGGAGAAGGTGGGAGAATTACGGGGTTACAGGTAGACATGAGGAGTGGAATGGGCTCCTGAGTGTCAGGACAGTACAAATTGTCTTGTCTTGATTTGTTCTGTTTTGTTCCTAATGAAGGCCTTCCCTCGAAATCATGCCTGGCTCATCAGCCTGACTTTCTGCTCAGAACTCAGACCTGGCAATTTCAACTCTGCAAAGAGATCTTAGAGTCACTGATATTTCTCTGAAATCATCAGCTCAGTGTGCAGCTACAGCCAAAAAAAAAAGCCTACACAATGCTGGACATCGTCAGGTTGGGTATTGAGAACAAGGCAGAAGGCACCATTTTGCTGCTATACAAAGGCTTGGTGTGCAGGTCTGCCTTCATCTCAAAAGGAATGTGGTGGTTTCCAAAAAGGCACAGGGATAGGCAGATAAAATTGTCAAGGGAATGAAGCAGCTGCCTTGTGAGGAGAAATTGAAACACTCAAGACTTTTCAGTCTGGAGAGCAGAAAGAGGGTTGCATGGGGGATGTGAAAATTTGCAGAATCACAAAAACAATGGACAAGCTGAATGAACTGTTACTTAAGCCCTCACTGCATGAGCTAGGGTACACTTAATAAGAATAGAAAGGGATCATTTAATATAGGTAAAAGAAATTGTGTCTTTACACAGTGGGTAGAGAAGTTTCAGAATTTGTTGCTAAAGGAGATTGTAATGCAAATGGTAATGTCAGGGCCAAGGAGGGTTTAGACAGATTTATGGACATCAGGTTCAGAAATGGATGCTAAAAGAACTAAGAAGGGTCATATATTCTAATTTCCCTAATACGCTGTTTGAAAAGCTAAGGCAATATGAGAGGAACAGAGTGCAAAATATGGTCACCCCCATGTGATCTCCCTACTGCCACTGAATGAATATTATGCAAGACGAGCCATTGGTGTTACCTAGTAGGACATCTATTCTGTTCTTGTTTTCTTTTTTCTTCTTTTTCTTAAAAAAAACCCTTCTCTTTAAGTCCTTATTTTTTCCCCGGTGTATTATATAAAGACCCTAAGTTCATCTTCCAATGAGGGCTCCAGTAATGCATGGACTACCTCACAGTAAACAAACCATAGTCGTGGATCAAACATGAAGCATACCAGACTATGATTCCCAGAGTGCAACGAATATAGTTACATTTAGGTGCAGCAAATATACACATTAAATATATATATATATATATGCACATATAAACTGCTGTAGGTATTTGTGTACGTGCATTTGTTATTCGTCTTGTCTGTTAGTATATTCTCTTATTATTACTTATATGGATTTTGAAGTATTATCTCACACTGGATAGCACGTAGCAAAGGCAAGTTAAATAATACCCATAGTTTTAATGTTTGTCAGTCATGTCATTATGTCCAGACCTACTTTACAAAGGGGAAATCATGCTTAACCAACCTGATAACCTTCTGCAATGAAGTGATTATCTTGGTGGATGATGGGAGAGAAGTGGATGCTCTTTACCTTGTCTTTAGCAGGACTTCTGACACTGTCTCCATAATATCCTCATAGACAGGCTGACAAAGTATGGGTTAGGTAGGTGGACAGTGAAGTGGACTCAAAACTGGCTGAGCAGCCAGGCCCAGAGGGCTGGGATCAGTGGCACAGAGTCTAGCTGGAGACAAGTCTGTCTGTTGGGATACATTTCCTCCTCAGAAAGTTCACAGATGATACAAAATTGGGAAGAGTGGCCAATACACCAGATAATTGTGTTGTCATTCATAGGGGCTTTGACAAGCTGGGGAAGTGGTCTGAGAGAAATCTGAAGTTAGTAGGTGTAAGTATAAAGTCCTGCACCTGGGGAGGAATGAACCATTCACCTGTAAACACTTGAGGAATGATCAGCTGGAAAACTTGGGGTCCTGGTGGACAACAAGCTGACCATTAGCCAGCAATATGCCCTCACAGCAGGGGAGGCTGACAACATCCTGGGCTGTATTAGGAAGAGCACTGCCAGCAGGTCAAAGAAGGTAATTCTTCCCCTCTAATCAGCACTGTTGAGACAGATCCAGAATGCTGTGTCCAGTCCTGGGCTCTGCAGCACAAGAGACAGAGGGACATACTGGAGTAAGCCCAGTGAAGGGCCATGAAGATGATGAAGGGTCTGGAACATTGTTCATATGAAGATAGGCTGAGAGAGCTAGGGCTGTTCATCCTTCAGAACGGGCTACGATGTATATACATATCTGATGGAACAGAATGAAGATGAGGGATCCTTCTCAGTAGAGCTCACTGGCAGGACAAGAGTCAATAGGCACAAGTTAGAACACATCACATTTCATCTGAACACAAGACAACATTTTTTTCCTGTGAGGGTGATGGAATACTGTAACAGGTTGTGGAGATATCCAAAACCCAACTGGATATGGTTCTGGGCAACCTGCTTCAGCTCAGCTGACTCTTCCTGAGCAGAGAGGCTGGACTAGATGATCTCAAGAGGTCTTTGCAAACCTCAACCGTTCTGTGATTCTATGTATAAATAGCAAGTACCAATTTGCTCTGTAATCTGTCTGTACTAAAGCCTTTTGGAATGCATTAATTTCCTTTTTAAGTGAAGCAGGGATTTCAAGACTTAAGTGAAAACTGGTCATGAGAAAAATAAATATGAGTAAGAAAGGAGAGTGTGACTAAATCCTTCCTGTCAATAAATAAGAAATGGCATCCTTAACCAAGCTTCCCTAGTCTAGTAACTGAGCAGGTGGACAGCTTGGTTACTAGGTAGTCCATGGGAAGGAATTCCATAGTTAGATGATGTTCAGATCCTTTTTTTCCCTAGACTGTTTCCTTTCCAGGTGGTGCTTGTAGTAAGGATCTCTTTACATACAGGGGGAAGCATGTAGAGAGGGATGGACGACAGAAAAATGAAGTTCAAATGACTCTTGTTTCAGAATTGTAGCAGTACTCTATTTCAATAGGAAAAGGAATTACAGTGTCGCAGCAGATAGATTGTTCCAGTCACATCCAATCACCAGGTAATCAGTTGCATAATCCAAGACCTTATTCATTTTCTCTGGCATTTAACCACAGCCATCCACTGGAATTACCCTGTGAAACCCATCAGGAAATACAAAGACACAATTGCATATTACTAATATACAGGCATATATATCTCAAGTGTTTCAGACTACTCTAGGAGCAAGTTCCTTAAATGTATTTTCCTTAAAAATACAAGGATAAAAATCTGGAATTTTACACACACTCTGATATCATATTTTGATTTTCAAAGAGGTCTGATTTATGAGGGGTCAAAACTTACTTGGAATTAGCTAAAGTTAATTCTGTCCTCGGCTGTCTGCCCTATACCTCTCTTGGAGGTCTATGCTCACATACCAAAAAGACAGCTCCTGAATAAGCAGTTCTGAATTGCCATTGTTTTCAGACTAGAATATTAAATAAATAACTCGTTGCAGTTTTCTTATTTATTTTGTGAAAGTTAGAAATTGGTGGCTGCTATGCAGGCTTCTGAGCTGAAGGGGAGATGTGGTGGGCAGCTGGAAAAAGGATATGCTAGGGTCTTCTTCCCAAGGTACACCATCCCTGATTGTAAATCAGAGGCTGAAGTCAATGCTGAATGAAAGCTAGAAGGAGGACAAAATGAACAGCATGTCAAAAAAAAAATGTCAAGCTGTACTCTGAATAAATAGGAGTCTTTATAGTTTGGCTGTAGTGCAAGAGACATGTCTTGGAGAAAGCAGTTCCCTATCAGAAATAGGTGCTATGTCAAATCACATTCAGTTATATGCAGAAAGGATGAGCAAAGAGAGAAAACAAATGATCCATAAAGCTTTATCATATTGCTGTTAATTGGAGGAGATGAGCTTGGAAGAATTTGCTGATTCTTTTTCTACCTAGGTGAAGCTTATTATTGTTTTCAGTCACTGAATAATGGATTCTGTTTTCCGATGTTGTCTCGAGAAGTGTTTTGATTTGATGTGTGCTTGCATGATTTAAACCCTGGACTCTGTCAGGCTATGATAAAAGCTGCCATCACCTCACCAGGAATTTCCTGTAATGTATAAACACTTGACTTCACACTAACCTTCCCTCCTGCCTCTCCCACATCCCTGCATGCATATCAATGACTGCTGAAAAGGGCACTGCTGTGTACCAAGTCCTAGTCAACAGCCTGGATTGATCAAGGCCTAAGGATTACTGCAGCACTGACTGCTAATCAATAGATATTGAGTGCAATCCCCTGCTCTAAATTCAACAGGGTTAATAAGTGTCTACAGAAAACAATGGCCTGAAACACAATCTCCCATTCAGTGAGGGAGGGGAAGTAGAAATGTTTGCTTCAGCAGCTGCAGATAAAACCTGTGGGAGGCAAAGCTTTAGCTTTTACCCAAATTTGGCCTGAAGCATTCTTGATTTGCTAAGTGTGCTGTGCATTAGAGACAGCTTTGCTGCTGACAAGAGAAATACCACATATGATGACATGTTTCTGAGCTCCCAGAAGTCTTTGTTTGATCTCTTTTACTCAGAGATGGCATGTGAAGCTCCTTATGGTCCCATCTATTAGACCCTTGGTTTTGACTTTTATGCTTTGTATGCAAGACTAAGCACATGCAGGATGGAGGAAAGGAATTCAATTTAATAGCTGGCCAAATGCCCTTTTCTCTTTTAAATAGGCAGTGATGCTATCTTGAGATGAAAGGTGATACTTAAACAGAGAAGCAAACTGCTTGTAAAAGGTCTGAATTTCTAATGACTTTGCTTGACGGCAAAAAGCAAAGCCAATCCCATCCCCCAGTTTTACATGATTTACAGAGTGAACTTTTAGTACAATTTAAGATCCTGAGTGAAAAACCTAGTGCTGAGAGACAGCGTGCCAAACTATCTGACTAAGCTGGGGTAGTCAGCCAAGTTCAGTATCTGCTAGCTGATGATGAATGGCGATGTCTCAGTGCTTGCTCAACATCTGTCTGACTACTTCACTTCTAATTGCACACCCGTGGATAACTGGGAAGAGGGGAATGCTAGATTTCACTGGAGCAGTATAACGTGACCTATAAATGAAGGGTGAAGGATTAGGTAGGTATGTCTATGCTGTGCATTCAAACACACCTACAACAGATGTCCAGGTAGTTACAGGTGGGCATGCATGGTTCAGGATTATTGGCTGCCTAAATCTCTTTGTGGTGATACATTTTCACTGTGGTTTTACTGAATTACCCAGTAGGAGGAGTCATCAGAAATGCTTCTTCTTATCAACCAGAAGAGCTGCACATGCTAACAGATTATGGAATATGAAGATAGGTGTACCATGACATGTCTTCCACAGATACCACTCTTCTGCAGATTAAGACAAGTATATCACATTATCTGCTGACATATGTAACTGTCACACAACACTTTAAAGCAGAGAAACATTTATTATTTTTCTTTAGAGTTGTCTGTCATTTTCATTTTCTGTTATTTTCTCTGGTTTTTATGATTTCATGGAGATTCAGTTAATGTTACTTTTAAATGAAAACTTCTGTATTACTTAGGTAGAAATACATTCCCCTGTGTTGGCCTAAAACTAGAGAATACACTTGGTGTTCCCTTGTTTCTGCTGTGCTGTAATTTTTCCATCAGTATAGTAGCATTAGCAGTCTCAAAATACAGGCAAGGGTAATGTGTCATATGAAATGGGGTTTGATAAAACAAGACCCTCCTGGGATTTCAAGAGGTCATTTAGTACCCTCCACTTCGCCTCTTATGCTTTTCATCTCATCCTTTTCCTTCAGCCTTATAACCCTTTTTTTTTTTTTTTTTTTTTTTTTTTTTTTTCTTTATATGCTTTGTCTGATTCTCTGCTATGTCTTATATAAACTTTGGGCTGTACATATCAAAACAGGCACACAGGAAATCCTGACTCACAGAGGTAGCATCTCTGACTGTAATGGTACAGACAACTGTGTCTCTCCTTTGTAAATTAATGGGAGACAGGCTTCATCTATGCTTTATTCCCAATGCCTAATCCTCTCTGTGGAGTTATAGCAACATGGAGTTACAATAAAATGATGACAGATGTATAATACCAGTTTTAAGACTTTTGCCAGTATAACTCTGAGTCTCTAAGAACACAGTTTGGTACTATGGGGAATTGGAGCCTTTGTATCTCAAGATAAATGACTTCCAAATTAAAACACAGTTATGGACTCAGGCTCCATTGTGAGGGTTAATTTTGTTTCACTCAGAAATAATTATTGCTGGCTTATCTAAAGTAGCAGAAGCTTGGAACAGGAGAGTACTTCACTCCTCCTGGCACAAAGACAGTTGTGATAATGTAAGTTATATAAAAAGTGCCAAGCTAAAATGGGGGTGGAAATAAAACCATCAACAGAACAGTGACTTTAGCCACCTTCCCACTGTCCAGATTATTCTTCCTAATTTATTACAATTCTATTCTGACCAGTAGCTTGCAGGAAATCTTGCATTGCAGCTTCACCAGAGAAGAAACCAGTGACCTAAAAGTGTGGTATATTTTTAATGACAATTATTAAAATTGTATGAAATGTGTTAGTCCTTGAACAGCAGAAATGGCCTGCAGCAAGGAATCCTCCTTCAGGGTATTCAGCCCAAAAGCTAATACCCAGTTCCCAGTCAGCATTAACACAGATTCCTCCCATTTGCCCCAGAAATTCCCTACTTAAAATTGCATGAAAACTCCATACACTTGAAGAACACATCAATGTTTATGGAAGGAGTAATGTTGGGATACAATCCTTTGTGTGACTGGCACCTGCCAGCTACTGCACTGTTTTGGGTACCTCACAGTCCCACCTGGAGCTCTAGAGTTCCTCACACTGTCTGATTGACAGGCAGATATTTAGCTGGGGTAAGGACTGAATCATTCCATGATTAAAGAGGTGACATTATGAAGCAGGATTAAATATCTAGGAGGAGTACAAAGTGTTCCTGGGAGATAAATGGCCCAGAGCCATTTATCTGGGTATCAGGAAGAGAGGGAAGAGGATGGTAGTGGAAATAAGGAACAGCCCATCAGCCACCAGTGTAGCCTTAAGTGCCTTGCTCAGGGAGTCAAATGGTTGTCAACACTCAGAGGAATGAAAATCAAGTCCCAGTGAAACTATATTTGGCAGACCAGCCAGGATCTGAAGGAAAATATTTTTTTCTTGCCTACCCAGATTCACCTCAATTAGCAACTCTTGGTCTACTTTTTGTAAAATATCTACAACCAGATCAATCGATCTGTAAAATAAATAGATAGATAGATAGATAGATAGATAGATAGATAGATAGATAGATAGATAGATAGATAGATAAATTGAACCCAAGCCACTTACATCTCTGGAGGTTTGGCTTTATCTTTCCACTCTAGGTAGGCTGGAAGCTGTTGTGTGGGTCCTCACATTTCCAGTGCACACTGAAGCACTGGATTGGGATGATTACCCCCAAGCTTTGTTCTTTATTCTTTCTTTAACCCCTTTGCTACCTTTCTGATACACCTGTACTCACAAGTATAGGGTTTTGGTGTTTTACCAGGTGGTGGCAGTGATGAACTGATGTTACCTAGCTCTACAAACTCTGTTGATATAACAATAATAATAAAGAATGTAGGCAAACAGGTTAGTCCTTCGGGGCTCAATTTTTAAAGCTGTGCATAGGGATTTAGTATGATATTAACTGGAAATGCTTGGTCAAATCCCTCAGCAATGCTCTGACAGTTTATCCTGGACTAGTGAGGGTTCAGCTCCAGTCCTGAACTTTGCATGTTTTAGGTTATAACAAAGAAGATTGGAATATATTCTGAATATATTATGGGTGTGTAATAGTCACAGTGAAGGCTGCCCTTGTGCATTTCTCAGTCATTTCCCTCAAGATATGATAACAGTTTCAAAAGAAAAAAAAAATATTACACCAGCCATGTAAACAGACAAATTAGATTATGTTTTCTCTATACATTGCATATATCATAATTACTTATAGAATATTTTGTCATTGTTTTGATTCCAGAAATTTATTTCTCAGCTAAAGTTGGAGAATAATAGCTCTATTCAAATAATGGATACCTGCAATTTTCTTTGAGTACCTTATCTTGCAACTATAGCAAGAACTGTGTGGAATAGAACTGTCAGTGTAGAAGATGGAGTTCCTCAGGACTGCCACTCTCAGGACTGTTACACTCTCACAAATTTAAAATAAATTTAAAATGTTTGGGTTTATTTCTAATTAACAATAAGAATATTTCATTAACCACTACAGTTCTAACTTTACAAAACGCTGATCACGTTTCACACATTAACATTGCTATCCCACCTGGACAAATATTTCATAGCTGTGTGCAGCAAATGAGAAATACCCCACTTGAAGGAAACCATGATTATTTGCTTTCAGAGACAGAAATGAGATATTCAGTGGGATGGAATCAGCACACAGCCGCCAATAAGACAGCTTGTCAGGCTGCTACCTGCTCTCATTCCAGCTGCCAGTGATCTGGAGCAGCATTCTGTATCCATCCAAAGGTCTCCCCGTGTAGGGATCACAAGGCTGTAGGACTTTCATATAAACTGATATGAAAGATGTGAATAATATTTTTAGTCTCCCTCCAGGAGAGCTAGGGTGCAAGGTGTCCTTGTTGCTGTTGCCTCCAACGCAACCTACTTGTCCTCACCAGCTCAACATCTTTGTCATTCTCTGGGATAAAATCCTGCTTGATCTGCACTACTGTAAGTACAAAAGTGTGACCCTCCCATATTGGCATATTGGTGACAACCGGAAAGATGTTTCCTTCACAGCTTAGAAGAAAGATGTGCAGGAACTTCTAGAAAACCACAAAGTCTTTAAGCAGGATCTAACAGGTAGAGCTTGAAACATCAAAAGTTTCCTGCTGGAAAAAAGTCAATTATTGTCAGTTTTCTTTTCCTTTTATTTGAGGAAAGTATTTTCAATAAAATAAAAATATCTTTTAAAATAAAAAATAATAAAAAAAAAAACCAAACAAAGTAAAATAAAATAAACAATCCCCTGGATAAATATCCACAAGCTTTAGCAAGATGTGGATCTGGACGATGTTGTGGTGCATAGCTTTGCAGCTTTCCTCTTCATCCTGTCCAGGCACACCAACATGTCCTTTTTTTTTTTTTTTTTCCCCAGCAAGGCAAAACACTGACAGAAACAAAGAGCAATGTGACTTAAAAGATGAAATGCTTGTCTTGCTCTCCGCCCCCTCATTTTGGTAGTAGTTAACTAACTTGTACTATAACCACTGTAATCAGAGTGTAGTTACATAGTTCTGCTGATACAGAATATTGCTGGACTTGGAGCCAAGAATTGATTTTTATGTCCTCAGAGACTTCAATTATTGGATACAGACTCTGCTGACACCAAGACTAGCACTTGTTCTGTGGGTGGAAACAACACAAGTGAAGGTTGTTTCAGGTCTGAGTGAGCATGGAGCAGAGAGGCAGGGTGACCATCCACAGGGCTAGCAAGGACTCTAGGTTTCTTTACCAGTTCAACTTAAAATATATAATTAAAAGTGGTGCAAGGGGGATACTATATGATGTTTACACCCATCTACTCTTTGCTTGTGTCCAACCCTAAGCCATGTTTTCAAAATCTATGCTCCATTTTGCTGAACAACTCTTTTATACGGGTAAACCCTGTCATCCACACAGCATGAGGAATAACACTGTAGGTCTACAGTTTTAAGAGAGGCAAGTTTTTCAGGGGAAGGTAAGGAAAAAGCAGACAAGCCCTTGGGAGCAGACACTCAAAATTACACCAGTTAGCCCGAAGCACCAAGGACTTTTTCTAAATCCTGCCTGCTGCCCCCCACCTGAGCTGCACCCACAAGAGGTGATTTCAAGGCAGGACCCCACCCTACCCCCTGAGAGATGCAAGAACTGGTTTCCCAAAGTCACCAGAAGTTCTGTGGCTTTTACAGCTGCAGGGGGAAATGTGATGCCTTGACCCTTCCCAGAGATTTGGTAAAAATACACAAAAGGCTGACTGGATCCACCTGTCTGTTTAGCACTTCGCCCATTTCTCCACAGTGCTATTGACTGAAACTAATTTACTTGAACAACCTTTCACACAAACATGGCTGTGAACAATTTCACAGAGTAAATCATTGCATCCCTCTGCCTTGATCAGGTTGACATGTGTCATTCACACGAAAAACCCAAGGCAGATATAGCAGGGTGTGTTTGTATATTTGCCTACTTAAAGCCTTTTAAGCTGTCATTTGCTAGTTATCTGGTTCAAATATCTGGACAAATGTAAAGAAAACACTAAACTAAGTCAAAAGTGCAAAATTATTAATCAAGTTGAGCAAACAAATAAATCTTAGTCTGGTGGTTGCCCACAGACACATTTCTAGGACTTGTGCAAATGAAGCCAAGGAGATATACAAGCTCTGTTCCTTATCAGCACAGTTTATCTCAGATTCTTGTTTACTCTTCATTAGTTCTCAATGAAAGATGAAATTGGATTGCAAAGGATGCACTAGGCCCATCGTGTGCTTTGCTTTTAATTGCTAACACCATTCATTGATCAAACAAAGGATAGTTATGCTTGGAGGTACCACCAGGGAGTTAACGGGTTTAGGCCTACCTAGTTGACTATGCTGATGTCAACTGGTTTTCTTAATAAGCCAGTCAAAGCCACTTCCCCTAATCTGTTGTAAACTGTTGTGACAATCAGTGTAGGGTAACAGCTGGGAAGTCAGCGTGCTGCGTCCTGCTCGCAGGGGCGCGGGGCTTCCCTCGCTCTCCTGGGGAGCCTGGACACATGGTGGATGGAGCCTGGGAACGCCGCAGCCTGAGCGCTCTCACACACTGCCAGGTTATGGATTTCAATCAATACATAGGCTCAGTGGCACAGGGGGAAGAAAAAAAGAAAAAGAAAAAAAGCCTGTTTGGGAGTCAGAAGAGCAAGAAATAATCTATGCTATGACTTAATATGCATAATGAACAAAATTGCCAGTTTTATGCATGTTCTTTAGAAAAAAGAAATTAATGTATACTTACAATACACATTATTATTTAACCTCAGTCATGTCATAGCTCCTTTATCACCCCTCACAGCGTATTCCAGGAATCTCCTAGAAAGAGTACAATTGCTTAAGTGGGCTTATAATTTCTGAAACACTAGTATTTGGTATCTTTGCACATAATACCTATTAGTGTTAATGGAGGGTATGGAGCATGTGCAACAGAGTAAGACACAAACTGTGGCTAACCTATGACCTTTGCATGCTGGCTCTAGGGATAGCCAAGGTTAACACACCCTGCTGATGAAAAGCCCCCTCCACAAGGTCTTCCCTGGGTAGTGCATTGGTCTTCTAGAATACTCTTGGTGCTACAGGAACATGGTGCACTACCAAAGGAATAGCCAGAACCAGGTTACAAAATTATTTGGGTACTATAGTCCACTCCAGTTGCTGATTGGAGCCAGGGCCAGAAATTTATTACAGCCTTCATGACATTACAGCCTGTAGCTTACATTAGAGGTGATGCTGAAACCAAACATCTCCAGGCTTTTGATCTACAAACAGAACAGGAGCATTTTAAACAAGTTATGTGAACATTTGTACTCTAAAAGCCTGGCAAATATATGACTTAATGTATTTGAGCATTAGCTGATGAGTTGTGGGGAATTTCTGCACTCTAAACTGCCTGGACTGTCATCTTAGAAACAGACTCAACCTATGGATTGTTAAGAAAGGTCATTTATTAATAATTCTTTCCTTGCAAACACATTGATCCATATATAACCCCTTTTGGGGAAGAGTGGGAGCAGTATCAAATTAGGAGATTTTCTTTTCTTTAGATATCCCTACCTACTTGTTACCCTGAGGGGAAAAAAAAAAAAAAAGGTCATTTCTTTATTTCATCGCACAGATATTTCTGAAAGACAGCGAATAAATGGTTGAAATTACTTCATTTTACATTATAAAAGCTGAGCTCCATCACATGATCCATGATGGCAAGCATTAATTATTTCTCTGTGAATACCTTTGTAAGACAGTGTGGGAGAAAGAAGTGCTTTCTTCATTCTTTCCTATACAGTCTGGTATTCTGGAAAACTCCAGAGGAAAGGGGTTCAGCCTGCATGTAACAAATGGAGTATAATCTAGATGTTTTCAACATCTAACACTGAGATGCTTACAGGCATAAGTAAGGAGGCTTCTACCTTCCCGCTTCCACTGTAAATCAGGTTTAATCAAGGAAAGGGAAGCAAATTTAGTTTTCTATCAGTTTAACACATCATATGACAGCCAAAGGACGCCTTCCTCTGCTACTTCTCTTGCTTTTTCTAGCAGGAAAAATCTGAAAGTTACTGCTGTTTACAAGGTACTGATGTCACTAGCAGTCCATATAAAAATTATATGTACTTCATCTCTTTTCCAACATACACTATTGGTATTGACCTGATAACTGAGGCAGAGCCTGCTTTGCTGACAACCTTCACATTTGATGTGCCATTATTTTTCTGTCTCCTAGGCCAGTCTGAAATAAAGACAAAATTTAGAAAACAAAGTTACAGTTTTATTTTTAGTTCATGATTTGCAGGGACAGAGTCAGATTTAGCATGTAGAAGGTTTCCCACCTGAACAGCCAACATCTTAATGTTGTATTTACAGAGCTTCTCATGTTCTTTCAAGGTTGAGACTAATTTTTAAATAGCTGCGTTCCTATGCAACGCCTAGGAGCACTGGCTTTTCAAAGGGCAGCTGGAGGTCATTTGTTAAGTAGAAGAGTGATAGCTGGCCTGGAAACCTGGGTTGGCAAGCACTACTTGTCATTAGCAAACAGACCTGCTACAACAGAAATTGGCTACCAAGAAGTGTCTTTTACAGTGTCAATCTTGCAACTCTGAGCAATGCCATAGACATTTTGTTGCAATGGGTGATCATCCTCTTTGGAAACTCATCAGCTGCAGATGCTGTATCTATCTATCTATCTATCTATCTATCTATCTATCTATCTATCTATCTATCTATCCCCAAAAGTCACTTCTTGTCGTTGCACCTCTTCCAGGAGGCATCACCTGCCCTATCCTTGTGGAAGCTTCTTTTTCTTTCTTGCTTCCATCACGAGCTCTTATAAAGCTGGGAACCTAGGCTGGTAAGGGCAGATCTGATCAGACTGCCTAGTGCCCTCACACCATCTGAATACCTTCCTGTGGTATTTGTGGCCCATGCTCTGGAGGAGAGGGTCCTCCTTGCCAGATGCCTGTCTCTACCATTTCCCAGGCTGGACGTCTCTCATGCTGGTGTCAAGGGGCCCACAGGGACATCCTGGGAAGCCTCGGAGCCATAGTGGAGTAGCACAGAGTAGTGGCCAACCCAAGTGAAGGAGGCTGACAGAGGGTGCCCGTGTGGCCCCCACAGCCCCTTGTGGCTCGGGTACTCCCCTAGGAGGGAGCAGACAGCACTTTGCCCAGTTGCACAAATCTGGAAGCCTTCAAACTCCCTTCCTGTCACCATAGTCAGGTCTGTATAATTTCTTTCTTACTTCTGTCTGCCAACCTATCTCTTGCTGTCTTGGTGGTGCCTGTTGCCTTGTTACTGCTATTGGCACTGGGGTTTTATTTCTTATCAGTGCTAGGAGCTGACTGTTTTCTTTCTGGTTTTATACAGATCCAAATCCTACATTTATCTTTCTTTTATCAGCAGCAAAGCTTGCAGATACTTTTGCCATCAGCCTACACTGTTTGGCTCCATATTCACTTGTCCTCCGTTTTTAACCGGTGTTTAACATACTCTAGTATTTTAAAGGAACAACACTGAGAAATTTGACTTTTCAAGTTTTCACAATAGAGTCAGTTTTTCAGTATAAATTTTCCTTGCTTTTTACTTTGGGAGGAAAGAAAAACATAATATGTGAGAGAAATATGAAAAACTTAAATTTTTTGAAAGTAATATGATAAAAGTGATATAATAAGACATCAATAACTGCTGAAACCATTTTATTTTAGCTTCTAAAAATAGACAAGACATAGAAGAAAAATAACAAAATTATTTCAATACAAATGTGCAAACACTGGTTTATGAAAAATGCATTTTAAGAGTCATATTTATAACTAATGTTTTCCAGTTTCAGTAAAAATTCTTTTCATTGTCACTCTGCTTTGAATCTTTGACATGTACAGAGAACATGGAAGTTTGTCTCTCAATATCAGGGGAGGCTCTTTTTGCTGAACAGTTTGCAGAACAAGAAACTCACCCTCCTTGGCAGCTGCCAGAAGATAGATTGAATGTTGAGGGAAGCTTACATAAAGGGAAAGCAAGCACTGGCACAGTGACTGATAAATCTATTCCTGCCTCCTAAAAACTGCTGAGCTGAGGGAAAAGCCATCATCAGAAATGCAGACCTTGGGAAGGAAAGGCAAATCCCAAATATATAAGATGGTGTTCTTTCACCATCTCTACCTATAGGCTCCAGAATGCCTGTATGCAGCTGATATTAATGAATTTTCATTAACTCATTTCACTTCAATTTTCATAAACCTTTGCCAAGTCTCTTGGCCTTTTATAGGAAAAAAATCTGTTTCTTACCTACCTGTTTCTGCAGTCCCCACCACATGACTATGTCCACATTGCTTTCAACCACAGGTGTGATTCTAGTAAGAAAACAATGAGTCTCACACTTGTTTTGGTGTCAGTGCTTCATCGTCACCCATATGAAATCATTATAATGGGTACAT
The DNA here is from genome assembly GCF_003259725.1 of Athene cunicularia. Taxonomy (NCBI): domain Eukaryota; kingdom Metazoa; phylum Chordata; class Aves; order Strigiformes; family Strigidae; genus Athene; species Athene cunicularia. The sequence continues at coordinate 18,134,517 of NW_020799097.1, forward strand.
ATTTTCTGGAACCTGAGTATGAATCAGCTAAGCAACATATTTTAAAGAGATTTCATGGACCAAAGCTGACTCCGTTCCTCCAGAGCCGTGACTCACCTACAGATATCTGATGGAGGCTTCCATCTACCAGGTTAAAATTGGAGAAGTCTCTTCCAGAGACTGATTCTACAGTGAGGAGATATCCAATGATATATTCTCTCTTCAAACTCTGTTTGTTGGACAAGCATCCCAGAAACATCCCACTCCTCCACAGTGAGCCAAGGAGCTGAGTCTGATGTGGCATTCCTTGGGGATGTGTATCTTCTTGTCCTGTAAGAACTGTAGGAGAATTGTGCTTTAAAGTCCTGACTTGCAAATGGAACGCTATTTTCACTTCCTTTCAACTACTTGTTGGCTAATCTGAATTCCAATTTTAATCTTTCAGACATCTTTTAGACTTTCTTTTAAAAAATGATTTGTTCCTCTTTAGTTAATGTGGTTATTGGAGTATCTTTTATACTGTCTAATTTAGTTTTCCTTTAATGTATCTAGAAAAGAAGTTGGGGTTTCAGGCTCCCTCAGGATATCTAAGATTAACTGATTAACAGATAACGTCAGTAATGGAATTTTAAATCCAGCCAGAGGCAATCCAGCCAGGAAAATTTTGATATTTTCATTTGGTTTCGTATTTATTTAATCTTTGGGTTTGTTTTTCTTCCTTCTTTTTACGAAGGTTATCAATGAAGTAGTAATTGGTAAGATAAACTTGTTCAAAGAACCACTGATGTGTTTAAAGAAGCACAACATTCTTAATAAATTCTCTGTATAAGGAAACAAGTGTCTGGAGTTCATCAGCATATGGGTGTTCAGTGTTACTGCCAAGATTAGCACCCACACACATACAGGCTATGTCTACTCTTGTCAGGATATGTCTATTCAAAGAGGCAGGATATATTAACTCCAGGAAAATTTCATGAGGAGGTGTCATAACAGCTTCTGTATTGATTTACTTCTTGTTGACTTAAAGCAGAGACAGCATGAACTCATAGTACTCTACACCTAGGCAGGTAGGTGTGTTTATAGACAACTCAGTCTTCAGGAGGGAATGAATGTAACTCTGTCATCACCAGACATTAATTTTTAAATGGGTTTCAAAACAATGTTAATAATCTGGACAGTAATAAAATGAATAGACATAGGAGTCAATAAATAGTAATTTTATCAGTATTCCTGTAATAACCATTATATTTGAGAAATGTACAGATTTCTAAATTCTTTAATATGACCCCCATTCAGGAAAGTACTTAAATCCATTAAACTTAAAATGAGCTCAGTTTCATGATTAACTTTGTTAAAGCTCAGTACTGAACTAGAGCACTAACCTGCATGGGGTAGAGGAGCCTCAGCTTAATTATCTCACAACATCTATCACATTTTGAACTTGTGCTTAGTTTAAGATGCTACTTCACTTGACAACAGGGAATGATGGTGACAAATCAGTCCCCTGCATAGTGCCTCTGTTCTTGTACAGCAAAGAGACAGAATATGTTTTAAAGCTGATGTTTTTACAAATGACCACATATCATCTGACACAGGTAAAGAGATGTGGAAGGACCCACCTGAAATACAAACTCTCAATTATGTTAAATTTTCCCTTTCAGAATCTTGTTTTGATGAAAGCACACTTAAAGTCATATTACACAATATACTGCAACAAAGACACTGATTGGAGGTGACAGTTTACTCATCAGTTCTGTACAGTCAGCAAAATATATTTCTAAGGGTATTAGTTGAGGCCATAGTTAGGCAGCTGTTGTGTTATAACCCAGATTCTGGGTCGAGGCTTCTCTCCTCTGTACCAGCCCGGCACTGCAGCTGCCTTCAGTGCACCACTGTTGCAGCCTCTGGGTACAGGGGACCACAATGCTTATATATGGACTGTGGCATTCATTTCTCCTGGACAGACAGAGGCCATTAGGAGTAGGGAATGTGTGTGCTGATCTCAAAGTGCACATCAGCCTTCCTGAGGATTGGTTTACCCAGTAGTATGTAGAGGAGCACTCAAAAAATGAAAGAGAAGTTTTACACCTATGGCCAATTTTTGATCAGGTGAACAAAGAAAGAAATCATAAAAGAACAACAAAAAGTCATGCCATTTCTTCAACATAATGTTTTTCTGATTTTTTTTTTTTTTTGAAGATGAATGAAACTAATGAGCTAGACACAATTGGGAGAATGTGTTATTGACTTAATTAAAAAGTACACCTAGTCTTAAGAGGGAACACAAAGTCAAATCTGATAACCAAATGCTCGTTCTAAATTACCAACATTTTTCTAAAGACTAAAGACATTGATATTTCCACAGTTAAAACAAATAGTAACGTCTAAATCTTCAAAGTATCTTGGGGGGTTTGGGAGGCTGATTCAGTTAAAGGTTAAATGAATTGCACAGTTAAAATCCTGGACCTGATTGTGAAAACATGATTGGGTCAAGCAAGAATGGTGCAGATAAAAGAAGTACTTACACTGAGCTGCTCCTTTTAAATGTCACTAGAAGTTGGGCATTTTTATACCCCCACCTCTTTACGTTGTTTCAATCCTTTGTACACTTCTCCCTCTCAAATAGTAAACATCTTGAGAGTCCTGGCAAGAAAACTTGAGACAGATAAACTATCCATTAAAATTAAGGGGAAGGCTTTGATTCTCGGCTAGAGGGGAGGAGGAATCAAGTTCTTTTTTGTATCAGAAAAAGGCTTACAGGTAAAAATGAAAATTAAGAAGGATGCTTCTGACTATCCAGCTTGTCATTTCAGGTACCTTCCGACACCCATGCATTTTGGTCCTCACAAGTGAAGCAGTAAGATTTTTCCTCAGAAGCCCCCACCTTTCTAGCACAGATAGTCATCTGGCTAAAGTTATAAAGAACAGCACAATTACCCCTTCTCTTGGGCCTTCAGCTATATTTTACAGGCATGCACTTAGGCTAGAAACAGTCCAGCAGGCTCACACAATATCAATGCTGGCCATTGTGTTCCTCTTGTAAATGTGAAAAACAATTACTTGTAAACAAATATGAAAGGAAGTCTCAGGGTCTAGAGAGAAGAATGAAAATAGACTTTTTTTAAAAAAATAAAAAATCTGTGTTTTAGACAGGCTTAGGTGAAAAATTTTCCAGTCTGTGTCTATGCTTTACACCAGCTGTATGTTTTTGTTTTCTTGGCTGCAATAATTATCCTTGGTCTGGTATTTTCTGTTCAGGACTAATGTGATGAATTTGTGTTACTGGTGGGAAAGTAGGAGTAAATGATATAATGGAAATCTTTTTTACATTGTATAATATTTTAAAAATTATTTTGTGTAGCTGTACATGTGTGTGTGTATGTGTGTGTGAGAATATATATATAAAACATTAAAAAGTTTTTTGAGGGAGGAATGAAGACTACACCAGCACTGTGATAAACTCAACTTTCTAGAAATTGCCTAGATTGCAGTTGTCTGAAGATAGCTCAGGTTTGTGAGAAGAGCAAATTGCAATCATCTGATTGTTCTCAGGTTATCTTTAGGGATTACATTTGGATTTCTTGCGCCTTTTGCCCATGGATATATGCCATATCCAGGAGCCTGAAAAAATATAAGCTACAGAAATAGCTCATTGGCTCACTGGCTGACCCAGTGGATAAACCCGAGGGAAAATCAAAACATGCCTAGTTAACTCTTTGGTTACAAGACTGTGGGTGCCTCTTAACTTAAAGCCTGATTTGAAGACTATTGACATAAAAACTGAAGTAACCAGGCTTTTCATAGCCAAATAATGACACACCCTGAACAGCCAGAACTGGAAGGGTTAATTATTTTAATGGAGCAGGAAGCTGGGCTCCCCAAAGATCTGTTGACAGCTCAGAGCCAAGTGTGAGCTGCACCTGGAATGGCTGGAGTCTGAAATCAGGTGCTGTTTATGAGCGTTGCCTCATCAAAAAGAGCTTACAGGAGAGTAGTTTATTTTGTTTATATTAAACAGTCAACAAGAAAAAGAGGAAAATGTGCTGCTCTGCTGGTCAAAATATTACTTATTACTCTAATAAGCACTTAACTCTTTTTGAGAGAGCAGAATAGGCAGACAAGGGATTTTTTTTTCTGCAGTGCTTTAAGTCATTCACTTGATTTGTTGCCATTTACTGCAGTTATGTAATGGCTATAAAACTGGAAAAAACATAAAACATAAAAGAAAGGTGTTGATGTCAGCCTTAAGGTACTAAATTCCTGACAGCAGCTTGTAAAGCAGTGGAGATTTAGGTGCTGTAAGATGATGTTGGAGGTTGTGGTAGGTGACGGAAGGTGCTGAAGTGATGATGCTATGACAAACTGGAATTATGCAACTCTGAAAAAAGGACCTGGGCACCTCCAGATCCCTGCTCATTCCTGGGGGCACTGATGCTTCACAGAAGCTTTTAATTTGATACAAATTATCTTCAAACATCTAAAACTCCTGGTTCAGGTATGCCCAGAACTATATCTAAATTCAGAGTGAGGCCTGACCTGATAGGTATTCTGACAGCACTTCTGTCAGAGACAGAAAGCATTAAAAACCATACAAAATATAGATGAGCTCTTAAAATATAAAAAGCAAACAAAAAAAGAATTAAAATTGATTATGTCCTTTCACACAGTTTTTCAGCGTGTTCTTACTGAGTCCCAGAGACTGAGCTGCAAACCTATTGTGTAGACTGCAAGGAGCTGAGCTGTGCTTCAGGAAAGGACTCTGCATCCCATATGTTTGAAAATGCCTGGTACCTCCCACGTTCGGTAGCTGCATTCCAGTGAGGCGTATGTTGAGGAAGGAGGAGACCTTGTTGCAGTCCGTCTCCCTCAGACTGAAGAGACTCAGAGTTTTTGTTCCATCTCTCAGGAAGATTTCCTACCCACCTGGCTGGAGGCCACCAAGTAACAAAATGCATTTACTATTGGATCTAATTCACCACGGAGTAACCAATTTAAAATGCACAGCTCCAGAGAATGAGTTTCACGCTTAAGGCTGGTGTATTCAGGTGTATTTAGAGTAATGCTCATTTTGTGTTCTCAGGAGGCCCTGTTCCATGGATTATTTTGTAATGAAAAGCAGGAGATTTCTTATTAGGGATTTAAGATAAAACCATATCTACATATATAGCTAAAATACATCTAAGGAAGATTCCAGAAACTGACTGTTCCCTTTTGAAAGACAGGGAAAAATAGGAATGATGAGTGACATTTAAAGGTGAGAAATTCAAATAGGGCAGTAAGAAATAATTTTCACAGCATGGGGGTTAAACTGTGAAGCCTGTTAACCAACTACAGAGGTTAGGATCACAACTTGGTTATCATAATGTTTTTGGAAGGGAGATGGAATCTTGTGCAACCTAGAGTTCAGGCCAGATTAGCTGAAGTTCCTCATTACTGATGCCAGTACCTTAAAGTACATTGTTTACCACTGTGAGAGGATGGATGCTAGGCTAGGTAGAACTGCATTGTAATGCAGGGTGATCATGCCTCCATTAAAATTTTATCTAGTTCTATTATTATAATTCACTGGTGGACTATATGTTTATACACTGAATATATTTATTCATATATATATATATATATGTATTTATACATATAAATGGAATAGATTAATTTTATTGTGTCTTGATATCTGATTTCATGAAAAGCAAAGGCAGGTGTGGTCAGATGCCAGGAATGAGGGTAGAGAGAGTTTTAACTGCTATATGAAGTGGTCTAAGAAGGATATACACTTCCCCCTTCCTCCCAGTAGCATATTTGACTGCAGTTAGTGATTTCTGTTTCACTACTGGGAGTTACTATGTCCTGTCAAAGTCATTCCTTTCTGCTGCATGGGAGCTTGAGGCAATGCTACTCTCTGTCTGATCCTGCATGGCCCTTACCTTGTTGGGAAAGAGTTGGCTAGAAATAGATCTTTAATGGTAAATTCTAGTGGATAGGGGCCAATATATGTGCCACATCTTTTTAAAATGCAAGTAGATGCATCTTATACTGCTTTAACTTTCAGCAGCGAGTGTAGCAGCTCATCCTCTCAAATGGAGCTCCATGTCCTGTAGGCAGAAGTGAGATTCAGAAGTTTTTGCATGATTCAGCATTTCATTTTGGTCATTGAACATAGAATGAATTTTCCTCAGCCCCACATACTAGATATCTCTCATGTTCTTTGTCTGTGTCAAGCTTCTAAATTTATTTATGTCACTATTTTCAATTCCTGTTAACTGCCAATTCATTATTATCATTGCCTCTTAATGAGTTTGTTCAGACCAAAAGACATTATGTTATTGATATGAGTGAAAAACCACTGAAACTTCAGGACAGCTTCTTCTTGTAGGACCTTTTCCATCTACCATCACATTTGATGCTAGTATAGATACATATACCCATGAATAAGGAACTAATGCATACAACACTGCTTAAGAGCCTACTCTAAAACCTACCAAAGTCAGTGACAGTCTCTACTGTGGCTTTAGTGGGCTGTAGATTGAGTTTCAAGTGCAGGCAGTTACTCAAGTTACATATAAGTGCTGGAGCAGAGTCTTTAGTAATATGAAAGTTGGTTATTGAGGCCAGAGTTAGGTCTCAGGCTGCGTGCTGAATAATTGAGGTAGAAAAGTGAACTGAAGTCAAGGAGCAAACTTCTGCTTAAATGACAGAATGGGAGGGTGAAAATGGAAGTCTGTCCAGTATTTTCACAGTTAGAGACTGCTGTTTGACTGTCCACACTGCCTTGTTTACAGGCAGTTATATAGTATCTAAAACCAAATCTCTTTTTCATAGACTAAGCAAAATGAGGGCATCAACAATGCAATGTATCCACTAGTGCTACTCATTGCATTCAGTTTACTAAATCTTTTAGGAAAACCTACCTGACAATATCCAGTCTGTAATAACCACCCTCTTGAAATATTATATTTACTGTATAGCAATACGAGGAGAACAATTTAATAATAAAAATTATACTGAGAATGATGGTCATTTTTAGCTGATCTCTCTAAAGCCAAGGACATTTTATCACCATTTTAATTTACGATTATGGAGTGGCTTAAGAAACTAAATCTAATTCATGACCTGGGTGAAAAGAATTACTACAAATATATCCCATTACCCTCTATCACCTATGGTCATACTGGCGTTCATAATCAGTTATTTTTTTAAAAGCACAAAGTCCTCCCTATCCTGAAGTACTGTAGTGATTCAGCTAAAAGCCAGAAGACCCTAGAAGTGCAGAATTGAGACAAACATAATAAGATGACCTCAGTGACACCACAGATGATTCAGTATTATAGTGAAGATAAGAAAATAATATTTTGTATAACAAGATCAGAACATGGAGTAAAAGAGTGAATCATTTCTTGGGTAGATGAGCTCACACACTAGAGAGAGTCTTTGTTACTAATTTTTCTTTCAAAGTAATACCTTCTTCCTTTGTCTTTTGTAGTGATGTGTACAGCACTTGGAAAACTATATCCATCCACATCAATAAACTCTTTAAGTTCAGACAATTGAAGCAATATAGGAGTTAGGGAATGGAGAGGATCAATTCCAAAGCCAGCAAGGCTCAGAGAGTGGAGATAAGCAAAGCTAAGTTGCTTATCCTGGCTGAAGTAAATTAGCCCAGATGAGGAGATTCATACTGAATTGAAGAGGGCAGTGTGCAATGGTGGGACCAGCAGGGAGCAATTTTAAGCCTCCATTCTGCCAGCTGTTTTACATGGGTGGTCGCTAAGCATGCCCGGTATGTAATTAACCTGAATCCCTGGGTAGCATCTGTGGCACACATATTGGTAGTGCATGCTACCATTTTACCCTAGCATCCCTGCAGGTCTGACAAATTAATGTTGTGTTACAATTATGGCAGCCTGAAAGCAGCCCTACATTTTTGTGGCTATCTTTAAAAATAAGGAGCACTCTTTTCCATTAGCTGCCAATTAAAACAAAATATACTTTGGATTTTTTATTTTTTATTTTTTTTAAAAAAAAAGACCAGCTCTATCTGTAAACCCTTGCCTCTATCCCTGAAACGCAGTGTCTAGAGTGGAAGGAGCACAGATTTGCACCCGCTGATGTTTGCTATGTAGAACATGTTCTCATCACCATCTTAGAAATCTATTAGGTCTTTGATCTTGCAGATTTCTTAACTGATGTTCAATTTTCACTATATAACTAGTGTTACTGTGCTCAGGTGCTTCTAGTTAAGTGCTTAACTAGACCAGGATGTTAGTCTTACCACACACAGTGTTGGAAGACACTTCTTTCTGCATGAAGACCCAATGACTACAGTCAATGGCTAATGGGGATTAGAGTCCATTGACTTGGGACTGAGCAGCACCTGATGTTACACACAGACAATTGTTGCAAAAAACCCCAAACCCCTGACCTTTCAAAATGAAACAGATTTCCTAAGCCAGGAAGGTTATTTTACTGGTCATTAGCTGCCACAAGACATTCTCTCAAGCAGAAAGCACACTGTATATACTGTACAATGTTGATTTTATTGTGTTCTGGCTTCACTGATTGTAATACCATTTTAACTACATTTACCATCTTTTTTTAATTTAAAAAGAATCTGTTTCTCATAGTGATGCTGACAGATTGGTTGACATCATGAAAGTGTTTGATATGTTATCATAGAATTCTGTGACTTGTGAAATGATGTGATTTAACCTACAGTTACCTATGCCAATTTCAATGAGGTCTGACTGACAATAGGCACTTATGCAAAAAGTTAAATACTTCCAATTAGAAACACTGTAAAGGTGGCAAAACAGTGACAGTGGGCACTGTGCTATCACCTTCACTGTTTTGCCTTGGTCCTTTTCATATAGATGTTACTGGGAAAGTTACTCCTTTGTCAGAGAAGACCCATGAGTCATATCATGTTGGTAAACTCTCTTTCCTAAACATGATTTGCAGTGCAATTAATGTGTCTTGGCTCTGCAGCATGGGATAATGGGATTTTCTTGTTGGGAATTCAGGAAGAGTGTTCCTGGAGGACTCTAAGACTATACAGGGAAGAATTCAACTCTGCAGGCTAAGGCTTGTTGTCTAGTAATGCTATGTCTAATGTTGGCTTGAATATTTTTGGCTAGAATCAGACTCAGAGAAAATTTTCAGATGGTGGGCCAGAATTTTTTCTACTACACCAAAGATGGGAGAAGGGGGAATCCACCTATCTGCATCCCACTGATTGCTTAAGCCAAGCACTGAGCAACAATGACCAGAGCCCGCTGGATCTTCCCAAATTTCCTCAGGGACTTAATCATGTACTTTGGCACAGGAAGCGCAGAGACTGTTTGCCCATGGCCTGAAAGACTTATTCCTGACTGACGCTGAAGTGGTCTTGCATGCTGTAGTTGCATGGGAGAGAAACAAAGTCCACCTCAAAGCATGACCTTACCTACATTGCTTTTACTTGCGCTTTCTAAAGTATGAGGGTTTGCCGGCTATTATGTGTATATTCTTTGTAATTTTCCGGTCATCATGTGGATTTACATTCTATGGTGTATATATTACATGCTTCTCCCCAACACTGGCTAAGATCACAGCCTTCCCACTGGAGGCATCAACCATGCTGCTGCATGCGTGCAAAGTGCCTGCCTGCATGTACGGTCTGTTGGCCCCAGTGAAGGTAAGTCACGGTGATAGCACAGCACAGAGCTTTCTCCAGTGATGGACCTTTCTTCTTAGAGATGATAGTCAGGTCTCTCCATGGGGGTGGCAGTGCAGTGTCAGGGGGCTGGAGCTAGCTTCAGATGTGTTCACTTCGGTATGGACAATAGCTCTGTGTGACACTTCTCTCCTGGGTAAATTATGCAGCTGTCTGCAAGAGTATACTTACTCTCTAGAACTGGGGCTGTCTGTTTGCCCTGTTTTCTCTTATTAATATTCATCCTGCAATAATTCCTTTCCTCCCCCCTCCTAATTTATATTTCCTTTTGCTTTTTATTTCTCTGAAGGAATATGCGTTTTGTATCATTTTGTACTGCTAGAAAATGGAACAGACTTCATTTTTCAAAACCTCTTCTTTTTCTCTTCCCCTCCAAGGATTTTCAATTCACACTTTAAAAAAGACTCATATCTTCTGAGAAAGAAATAACTGGAGTTTGAGGGGTTTCCCCTCTGTTTTTTCTTTTAGTCTTTCAAGGAGGGGAAAAGAGTAGTCCGAAACAGTACACATATCCTATTATGGCTGGCTGAAATATATCTTTGTTTCCTAATAGTATAAGAAGCTCAAATAAAAGCTTCAAGAATCATTGTTTGGTTTTTATTACAATATCTTTTTCTTAAGAAACTGTGGAAATTCTATTTTAAAATGCATCTCTACTGAAAAAGACAATATCTAGTACAACCTTTTGTACTTTTGTAGAATCTGTACTTTGAAACCAATTCTGCATTTATTCTTTTTTATAATAAGTTGGGAGTTTTTTTCCTCCTGCCATAGACATTTGCTGTTAGATGTGACAAGTTCCATGGCTGTTTTGCATGTTGATTTAGTTGAGAATGACTGTTACTCTCTTGGATGCTGTCCGCATAATTAATGCCTCCTATCAGTCTCTAGCAGAAGGAAGAAAATCTTTTCTATCTCTGATGGAAATGGTTGAATGGCCCTCTGGGGCCAATTAGATCACCAAATGGCAGTGGCATCCTGGAAGAAACCACCATGGTGCATTTTCATCATCCTTTTCAGATGAGCAGGTTGGAGGATAGGAGGGAGGCAGAGGCAAAGAAAATGTCAGGGTCCCCGATCAGAGCAATAAGATGGCATATAGACCACATCTTATTTCCCAGTTGAAGCTGCTGACATGACATCTCTCACTTTTTCAACCTCATTTCTTTCTGGATAAGTAAATACATTTCATCACTGTTTTGAAAGTGCAGTGTCTTGATGACAGTCTGAATCTATACCATTTAATTCTAGCATTTCCTGTGCCTCTTGACAGCAAGCAGACAGAAAATACTGCTTGAGCTAAATGACATTTCTGGCCAGTTCCAGTTGTAGTGCTTTTTAATCAGGACATTTGAGACAGCATCCAGGCCTCTAGTCAAATAGTTTAGAATTTTCTTTTCTCACTGAAAAATTTAATACCGTGCAAGAGTGTGACACTTTCCGTAGCATTTCTGTTATTCCTGGCTTTAGTAATAAGACATTTAGTAGAATTACCACTTATTTCAACAAAGCCTTAAAATTCAAAACCGTTTAAAATTTTAAGTTAGATCCCGAAACCATCTGTATAGTATAGTGCTAATAATCTTTAAGTGCAATAAGTTTATAAGTGATACGTATGTCATGCTGTTAAAATGAACGTCTGTGTTGCCTTGACATTTATAAATGCTAAAACCTTTACTTTACCTTGCTATTCAATTCACAGCAGGAGACATTATTTAAAACTGTAACCTTCTCATGTTTATAGATTATTGCTTAATTTTATTAGTCTTCTTTTTATAAAAAGAACCTCAAAGTCATCAGCATTTCTCCAGTGTCAAGGGGCACAATTGTAAGCTGATGTATGATTGTAAGTTATAAGAGAGTTAGCATGGAGAAATTAAGCTTATAAACACATATTTCTGATGCTGTTCCTAAATATCAGTTTAGGAAGCGTGTCAATAGAAAGAGAGATGACACTCTTAAATGAATGATCCCAGTGTTGTAAGTAACAATCTTTTGTCTAAGTTCAGATTAATTCCTATTAACTAACACAAATTATCAAACTGTACTTTTTGCAAGATTTTTCTCAAGATAGGCCAAAAATTACTCTCCATGTAGCAAATTCACATGCTGAAGACTGTGTATAAAATGCTACTTTTCACACGCATGCTGTGCACATGTGTGCTCATCATACAAGGAAGAATTATAGTGAAAGTTAACTGCACTTATCAGTCTACTGGAGCACATGGGACATCCTTCACCTCAGGGGACCTGGTTTCAGTGGAAAACCCCAAAGAGTGCATGTGGATGGATTAATACTGAAGTCATAGATGCATTTAAATCCAAGACAAGTGAGTATATGACAGACCTCATATGCTCAGGAAATAGGTGCATGCAGGGACCTTAGCAAGGCACCGAGGTCACTTGCTCCTCCTGTCACTGCATTATCACTCCATTTTTTACCTGTGTTCTCAGGTATCTATCTGTTGAGTGCAAATCTAGTGTGGTGCAACCTTATTGTTCCCCCACTCTTGTTGCTATTTATCATTCTCTTTGCTAGCTAGCATAAAGTCAGTAAATTCTAGTTTTTCCTAAAGAAATAGTCAAATGTGGCAAAACTGCCATGGAACATGCTACAGCTTATGGAAAGAAAAAAATATTGTGGTTAATTGGCAAGAATGTCTTAAATACTGAATCAAAGGATTTTATACATGGTGGTTGTGCCTCAGTGTGTGGGAGCTCCTCAGGCTTTCCATCCCCAGTTGCCCAGACTGTGGAACCAGCAGTAGGGTATCTGTCCCTTTCTTGCTGAGCCCTCTCAGAGGTGGCTGCATGAGCCCAGCTCCAATCCCTGTGCAAACTTACACTAGCCAGGTCATGCATGGAGGGGCCAGGACTGCAGGATGCACAGCAGAGTGGAATCACCACTGTAAAAATTTTATTCCAGGCTAGGACCCCGAATAAGACAGCTTCTACAAGGTAAAACAATCTCTGCAAGTTTCAACATTTTCAACCGTCTGTTGACAGGAATTAAAAAATTGAGAGAAGTAAAAGGTCAAAGAGAAACCTTAAAAGGATTATTGGGTACAGATGCAGCTCTCAGGGCCTGTAAGGTCTTGACAGCACAGTAAAATTCTCTTTTCCTCTGGCACTGAATGCAAACAGCATGTGTGCTAGCTCCTTGCCTGGCACCACAGCACACCGGGACAGAAAACATGCTGTGCCTTTGCAGTAGCTCACAGTGGGGATGTCACCGGCTATCCTCAAAGCTGCAAAGACACACTTGTGGCAACTCTGCCTAAGAACAAAAGGCAGCACACAGGAGAAAACTAGATGGTTCTGCCACCCTAGTTGTCCAGAGATTTCATTCATAAGTTGAGTGGTGATAATTCCTGATGTAAATTTGTGGTTTTGCACTCCTTTTAATGATGAAGTTGAATGAAATAGTTGGGGTGGTTTTTCGTGCTGAAAAACATGTTACAGAACACTGTACATTCAGGCACCTGCAGTCACCTCCAGTGGGTTTTTGCTGGCTGTCCCCAAGCTCACAAGCTGGTCCCTGGCAGTTTAGGGTGCATGCAGAGTGGTCATATTGGAGCAACAGTCACAAGGTAGCATCCATTTTTTTTCTGTTTTTCAACAGACAGCAGCTACAATTCTCTTCTTGTCAGCATTATCTCTATAACAAATAACGTGCCATTCTTGCCTTGTAAGATATTGTTGTCCCAAAACTCCATTCTGTTATGCAGGTATGCACAAAACCACAGTCCTTCAACAGAATTTTCAGTTTGGATCTTCCCAAAGAACAAATACATTAGATCCGCCATTGCTTGCATAATTTGTTGTGGATATAGACCTCGAGAATAATCACCTTTAAAACTTCAATCTGTTTCATAAAAAAAAGGGGTTTTTCCATGTTGGCTGCTCTTGAAATAGATAGAAATATCACTGAAAGAGTTAATCCTGGTATGATTTTTTTCCAGTGTAATACTTTTCAGGTCACTTAAAAATCACTGGAAATGTAACCTCTTGCACTTCCTGTAAAACACTGAACTCCGGATGATAATCAAGACCTCTAGAAAATTGTGGGCTGCATAAAAATTGCAGATTTTGCAATTTTCTGACTGCTGTGTAATTTTCTGGCACATTTAAATGTGTGTTTGGTTCAGTGCCAGGGTCCTTCCTCCCCCAAACACCCTAAAATTAACTAGGAGCTTTGGGAATTTCATCTGTCAAACAGAGACAGAAGTGTCCAATCAGCCTGGAGGAAGCATGGCTGACCAGTGCTGACCCAAACCCTTTCTGAAAGAAGTAAGGAAGGAGACAGAGACAGATGAGGAAAAGTCTAGCAAAGAAAAGAGAGGGAGGACAAAATCAGAAGGGGAGCTAGAAAAGCCCCTGAGAAAGGCTGAAAAGCAAACTTTTAAGAGAAAGAAAGCAGCAGAAACATTTGGAAGAATGAATTGTAGATCCCTTATAAAGTTTTTTTGGTGAAACTTCATCTGGGGATTGGGAATGGGAAGATTTGTGTGCTAAAAAAACCCTAGAGTTTCTTCTTGGAAAGCTGAGTCCACACTCTTTCTGGCTGGGTTAAGGAAGTGCTGAGATCTTCAGAAATGTATGACGCACTGAATTTGCACAGTGAGTGTTGAGACCACAGTGAATTTGCAGCTGAACTGAGCAAAATGGATGAAAGCTGGAAGATGATACCTGGATTAGGGACAGCATCAATGCCGCATTGCAGAATGGGAAGAGAAACCATGGCATCCCATGTCAGTTCAGCACCTTAATAACCACGTCACCCACACTGCACAGCTCATTGTCTTTCTATTCTCATTTTCCTACTGTTCTCTAAGATCTTTAGGTGTTGTGAAGAAAAAAAAAAAAAAAGTTTTATACAGCCTGCATTTGTCCCATACATCTAGCTAACTTCCTCCTGTTTGATATGCCATCATTCTTAGCCACTGTACCTCAGTGAAAAATGAAAAATCATCTGTCCTTGAAACCCAGCTCAGCACTCACTGGAAAATTAACACCTCACAGGACTTATTACTGTGACTGATCAGCACCAGCAGTACAAGGCTTACAGTCTTCAGAAGCAGCTTTTAAAGCCCTGAGGAATATGGAAGTACTTGAAATAGGGAAGCAAAAGGGTTAAAACGTATGAGCAGGAGTTTATTGGAAAAGGTCAAGGAAGAAATGACAGACTCCAGACATATTATCTGACTCTGCATGTAACCTCTTGTCTTGGGACTGGGTCTTTTGAGCAGGACGACTGTCAAGATTTTTGTTGTTTTGTCAATACAATAGCTTTGCACTTAGTAGTTGGCATTAGACATTTAATCTCACATCTGCAAAAACTTTATATAGAGTCACACTATTCTCAGGTTGAGAAATCACAACCAGCTTTTGGAAAAAAAAAAAATGATTACAGGCACAAGTGATTTTGAGATTGCTCCAAAACCTGACTCATTCCTAGTTTAAATCAAGGTTAGTAGGTAGAAAAAAAAGGGAAGATTTTCTCTAATAATGCTGTGGGGTGTGTGGATAAATCCTCAGTTCTCTAGGAATACCTATTTTTTCTGTAAAGACTAGTGCGTTCTGAATCAAAATTTCTGTGCTTGTTTAAAAAGCATGATTAAACACTAAAACACATGCTTGTATATGTGCAAGAGAACAAAATGCTCTATCTCTTCTGGAAATTATGGACTCCCTGGTATTTGTTATAAAACTCTATGATCTCATTGGTGGCATGAAAGGTAGCTCTAAATACCCTCACAGGAATACAGAATTAAAAAGAAATCTAAAAGAAATTTAAACACTTTGAGGTTGCAACAAAGGAGACTAAAACATATCTTAGAAACAACAGGCAAGCTTCAAATCCTTTAAGGTTCTGAGATTTGAGCACTCATGGCTTCAAATCTTAACACTTTCTCAGATTTGTAAATCTCATGAGGACAAGCTCTCATGAGATATTCTGTTATTATGTTTTCCAGTTTGGTTAGACATATGGCACAGCATGAACAGCTTTCCTTCCAGTGTTTGGTTTCTGTTACTCAGCCATGAAATACACAGTAAAATGACACTTTCTCCAAACTGCAATGCTTAAAAAAGGGTTTATTCTGATTCCAGTTGTGCTTTGGTTCTGATCTAGTTTTATTTTCAAGGTGGGAAGACTAATGAATTGTAGCATGTGATTTCAAATTTCAAATTTAAGAGATATCTGTCACTGAAAGTCACTGATGCTACACATTTGCAGAAGGTGAAGATTTGTCCCTATGCAAAACAGTTCCTTTGTCTTTCTTGTCAGGGTCTTACTTGTAACTCTGTTGTTTTTAACCCAAATGGTTGAAGTTCAACAATATGCCTCAGGCTTCTTGATTCCTTCTTTCCTTCCTTTAATTTCAAACAGCTGAGTGATGTCCAAGAATGAAGCAAGGAAAAGAACAGTTGACCCATTCTTTCAGTTTGGGCAGTTGTTTGGTTGAGGTCAGTGAAGAGACAATATTCTGCAGCTTGCTTTGCTCCTGCCACAGCAGTGGGAAAGTAATCTGCCTGCCCAATGCCTGCAGCTTGGAAAGACACGTGCTCACTTGCTCTGGAGGCATGGTGCATGTGTAGTCTGAAAAGCTAAACTATAAATCTTCACATTTAGTACAGACACTGTGCTCTGAATTTAGCTGCAAACGTCAACAAGACCATGCATAAAATGACATCTTTGACATCCGCACAACATACACATCCATTGCCAATTTTTGGGTCCCTGCTTCAAAGCATTGTATTGATACAGCTTCTCAATAAAGAGGTTGTAAGAATTTCTTAGTGCGACACAACTAATGCCTCTACCCTGGTCTCAAAAAACTTATCTAAAGCATTTTGTCAAAATTAAAAAATAAATTAAAAAAGCCTAAGGCAGACCTCTAATATGAAATTTCATCTGGGATTATTAAAATTTAACAGAATTATGAATACTTGAAACGTGCTTTTCAACATTGTTGAACAAACATGACTATAGTTAAAGATATCGTTATAGCTGTTAATGCCAGAAATTAACGCAAATACCTGCACAGTATCTAAATTTAAGGCTTTCATTGCAAAACACATCAAACATTTCCTAACAGTGATTTCACTTATGCATATCAAGTAAGGTAAGGTATTTTATACCACACCAGTCAGGAAAATCTCAAATCTTTTTTATGAAAGTAAATTTTCAATTTAGAAGTTTCTAAAAGAGTACTTTTTTTTCCTAATAATACTCTTAAGAAATAATAGAAGATTAAAAATAAAAATAACCCTAAATATTTCCTTTCATGTAAACCTGTGGTTCGGTTCTGTTAGCACAGATTTCTAACAACATTGCCTACTTGTGGCCTCACTTTGAGAAGCTGTCAGATTCTTACTTGCTAAATGTTCTTGGAGGTCTCTCAGCTTGTTAGCTGTATTATGCAACTTCACAGGTCTAGCTTTGCACGGACTACAGACATCACGGTGGCTGTAAAACCCACGTCATACTAAAATACTTAGAGAGTATCCATGCACTGCTGAACTTGTGTTTAAAGTTGTTTCCTTCATCCAGAAATTGTCTATGAGAAAGCTCATATTTGGTCTTTCTATGCTAAAACTCAACCCACAAAGGCTCTGCTTCAAACTTCTTTCTAAACAGAGGAATCATCCTTTCTCTCATATGGCATCTCCAAGTACCTTTTCCTGGAGTCAGTTTCAACTATACTCCAAGGAGTTCCTGCACTAATGGAAACTCTCCATATCTCTCCCTGATCTGCACTGGATGAATGTTTCTGTGGTATGTAAATGCATTTAATTCTAAAGGACCAAAAAGAGGCTTGGAAGCATTTATTTGAGCTGTATGGGAGCAGACGAAGAGAAAATTATTAGCGGGAATGGGGTGGTGATAGTCAGAGGGAGAAACTTTAAATTAATGGTGCCACTGTATTATGAGCCATGTGCAAAAAAGGGCACATGCTGGGGTCTCTGCAAGGTTCAATTTATACAAAACTTGGAGGACAAGGGAGACTTCTAGATCTTGTCACTCAGTGGGTCTATCTTCAAGGATCATAGTTAGTCTGTAAAAGAGTCATATACCCCTTAAGTGGGGAAAAAAAAATAAGATCTAGATTAAGTGCAATTTGGGTGCAGTCCTGTAAAGTATTCACATAGACACACAAAGAGATGTTAGGCTCTCAACCTCTTCTGTCTCACTTAGTCCATTGTTCCTTTCTTCTCTGAAAGCAGAACCCACCTTTTCAGAGGTTCAGGAAGGTCTAGAGAATGTCCATAGTGAAAGCTCATTTTCAGTTACGTTTAAATAAAATGAAGATTTATGTAACAGACAACAGGATATAGTTTCTATAGTGGCCATATTCCTCCCTAGTGTCATATGAATAAAGGTGCACAAAGCCATGTATAATAATTCTATATTTATCACAAAAGCTAAATACCTTGTATTTTCAATGTACTTTCCAGATCATCTCTGTATAGATTCCTCTTCATTTAATAAGGGTGTCATTACTGTGGACAGAAAAACTAAACAAAAGATTAAAAAAAACAAACAAAACCATATAAAACCAGACATAGAACTGTTTTGAACATATATCTATCCATATTTCTGAGGCCTATAAACTGGAACCTTTTCTGTTTTAAAGTTCTCAAACTTTTGTTCCCTTTATCCTGGCCCCCAATACTTCTTTTCCCCAAAGAGCCAAGTGAACTTACATTTTCTGTCTTACATTCAATTCCATAAAACCTTCCTCATTGTTAAATGAACTGTAAGCCAGCAAGGTACTAAGCTGGAGACTCCTTTTTCCTGGCAGAGCAGACAATATAGTGTTCAGCATACAATTAACATACATTCTTTGATTAAATAACTAGATAGGCTAACTTGTAGGTCTGCAACATTCTTATTGCCTCTTAAAACTTGGAATGAACTGAAATGGCCAATGTCTGAAGTAATATCTTCCAATAATGAGAATGAGGGGGAAAAAGGAATATTCAGAAATATTTTTTTTTTTTTTAAACTAGTGCAATCATATTTTGGTCACTGTTGTGGTTAATATCAGCAACTTTGCTGGGGATATTCAAACTCAGGGAAAAAGTAAACATAGATAAAATTGCTATGCATTACTTTATGATACAGAACTATGCATCATTCACGATATCTTTATAATGTAATACTATTTCGATGTTTCAGTCTGGAAAGAAGCCCAAGTGTTTCCAGGCACTGTAAAAGCATATGAAATTATGATCAGGGACCATATTTAAACCACCTACTCTAAATGTCTAATTTAGGCATTGCTACTAATACAGTGTTTAAATTTAAGAGTGAGATGAGTGATCCCGGCTGTGCAGGCCTGCCAGATCTTGCCTCCACTACAGCTGGTGGGAAAGAAATAGCTGTGACTCCCAATTCAAGCACTGGAGGTGGAATTCATCTCACCTAACTTCTCACACATGAAAAAATAGTCATTTAAATCTGGGCTGGCAGCCCTTCTTTCAATGGAGAGAGGGAGACACCTCCACAGTGTCTTCCTTGTTGTCACTCATTTCAGAAAGGAGTGAATTTTTCTCTAGTGATCCCTATTTCTATTTGGTGAGGCCAGACTTAGGTAAGTCACTTCTGGATACATGCCCTGAGATGACTACTCTTTTGGTGGTCAGTCTAAGTGAGAAGTCATGGGTACATCTTGCTGCCAGCTCCACAGAGTGCTGAGCTAGTGTTTGGGAGCACCAAATTCTGGTCCGCAGGGGGAGGGGAGCCAGGAGTTGGGGTGACAGCCAAACTGGACAGGCAGAACCTTGCTGTTCCCAGATAATTTAAAAAGCTGATGAGAATCCAGGTTCATGTGTAGATGTGAAAATTTTAAATGGTACTTTTAAACCAGTCATTCACGTTTGGATTTAAGGAGCATTTGCAATATTAATTGAATAATTCCTCTGGAAGTTCTGCTACTTTCACAAAGTACTAGGAAAATTCCTGCCTCTGTGAATCATTTTTGACCTCAACTTACATCACAAGATAAAATAATTTGTGTCATCAACTTACATCACAAGATGAAAGTGCAGGGAAGTGAGAAGTCTGCCAAAGCTATCAGACTTTCCCTGAAGATGTTATGACGAAGATGCACACTAAATACATCATCTATTCGTGACCCGCCCAGCCTCAGGCCACCATCTGGGCTCTGGCCCCACCTCTGCTCCCAGAGGCACTACCTGGCTGTGAGTGAGCAGGGACAAGAGGCCAGCTTCCCTTTTCCAACAAAGCCAGCTCTGGTTAGAAACCTGTGGTAAATGGGCTGATTGAGCAATCTTTCTGAGGTTGTTTGACACCAGCTACTTGTGAATAAAGTTTTGGGAGACAAGATTTTAGGGAAAAGCAAATAACTGTGTAATCTCTCTGATTAGCAGGCTTGCTATCTCTTATGGCAAATGCAAGCAGGCAGGTCCTGGATAACAATTTCTTCCTTCAAAATCTACCAAAGCTTTACTCTCACATGGTCTTGCTGCTTCCCAGTGTTTAGGCTCCCCTTTGGATAAACCAGTTTATATATTAAAGTTTGCTGGAGCCCACAGTTTTTGCATCTCATTGTATTTGACATACATAAACCAAAAATTTTAATAAAAATATCTTCAATAAAAATAAAAATCTAAACATTAGTAAACAAAATGTAAAACAGTAAACTGAAGCCAAATAAATAAGCACTAAAAAAAAAAAAAAAAAAGTCAGAGCAGAAAAGCATATCCAAAATACATAAATTACAAATTTACTTGATGTCTATCACATTTGTGCTTTAACGGTCATTTGAACTAAGTTTTGAATTCCTGGAAGGAGAGAGTGGGGGGAATAATCTGTGTTACCTCAGTGAAGAAAATATAATTGTCTATGTTATGAGTGGGTTGAGGCCACACTTCTTTTCTCCAGGCTGCAGAAAGAACATCTCACGATTGCTTAATAATAAAAAAGAATAAAAAGACAATTAAGGAGGAAGATGTTGAGACCCACATTTTATCAATCACATGATGTATTTTTGGCATGTCTCTTTTTTGTTCTTCCAAGTATTTCAATAGCCAATGAGATTATGGCTTTCAATTTGAAAGGCTTTACAGTTATCTTATATCCATCTCTAACATACTCCTTAATCAGATAATTTCTCTTGGCTGGTGAATATTCCTCTTCTTATTTGAGTATAAACTTGTGGCTGGATAACTAAGGAAAGTTCTTATTTCAGTGCTCTATGGAAATGATGAATTGAAAACTTTTATAGTCAAAAGACTCTCCATTTCTGTTGCTTTTATAACCTTCCAGTCTATCATTTTCTAACAGTTTTTTATAATGTACATGTGGATATTTAAAATGCGCTAACACTAACTCATGCACCTCAATGTATTATAGTTCTACACATTCAATACTTCATTAAAATTACAACTGAAAAGGCTATCTATAAAACATTTACAAATTAGTTGATTTCAGTTGACCTATTTTGCTCATATGGCACCAGCAATGTACTGTCTGTAAAGTGTTCCACCCCCTCTGAGCAACTGTGACAGTCACTTAAAATCTGAATCCTTCATCAGCAGATTTTGAGTAAAATTCATATTTTGTTCTATGTAATGTCACTAATAGTATTTTGTGCTAAGAGACAGCTTCTGAAAACATATTTTGATTAGCTGTACTTGACATTTTTTTCTGTTACAAATGTATGTATGACAATGATTTAAGCGAAATCTGAAGGCTCGGTCTGATCCTGTCTCCTGACTGAAGCTGTCATTCACACGTACAATGGAGATCCACAGTCTCCAGATGCAGGACAATCATGAATTGCTGGGATTCCTCTTGTTTTGGTGGAAGTAAAGCAACTTACGCCATCTGCACTTCCTCGATCCCACAGTCTCTGACCATAAGGTAACAACTTCTAACCTGGGAACTGCAATAGCATATTTAAAGCTAAAAAACTTTGTGGAGCCTCATTAAACTCTGGGAAGCCCAATACAAGCACAGCTGTCAGCTCTGATGGCTGTAGCTTCTGAAGGCAGTCTGAAGAATGTTCCTTTTCAGAAACTTAATCTGTTGTAAATCAGAGTAATTAGAAAAAAAAAATAATAGCCTGATGGCTGAGTTTAGCTCATCCTGAATGACACTGAGAAGCACTGAACATCCAACCTCAGGAGCAACAGCTAAAAGAGGTAATCAATGGGTACAGATGTTCCTGCAGCAGTTTCTGGTTTCTTCTCCTAGATCTGGGAATTTATCCTAGGAGCTCTTTGAGGAACTTTGGGGTGACTGCTGCTACTGGGAAAGGGTGGCTACAGGGGACTGGGATGGCTAGCAAGCTCTAGTAGCTTCTATCAAGCTCTGTCAGATTTCCCTGATCAAAGGATGCTTTCAGTTTTCTGTTTCCAGCTGACTCCTGATTTTGGAGGGCCAAGCATCCTTCCAGTAGATACTGGGAATAACCGTTTATGTAGAAGTAGGCACAAAACGTTATCAGAGGCCCTGCTGTGCATGGTGTAAAGGTGTGGTTCTGGTGAGGAAGGTGAAAATGTCAGAGCATGGTCCCTGTGAGGAACTGAAGGAAGGAATGCCTCAAACATTCATCAACACAACAAACCTCAAGGACAAGCTGTGGCCTTTGTAATTAGTCTAAGGAATGTCACCCAAGGAAGTGGGAGTGTGTTGGAAGGATGCACCCCCCACTGCCTTGCAGTTGCATTGTCAATCTCCTCAGATAAACCTCAGAGGGGGATCACTGGCTCCATTGTGCAAACCTGATATTTTGTGCCTCTATTGTGTAAGCCCCATACCATGCAGACCTTGCCGACTACTTCACCACTGAAGAGGTGGTAAGAACTGATAAGAGGTGAGCATTCTACAGCAGAAGCTGGATGATTGCTCAAGGAGCAGGTAGTCAGCAAAAACCTGTGGGAACTGAGGAAAAACAAGAATGGGCAGGGCGAGCAAGGGGGTTGGTGCACCCCACTCCCCCTCAATGCATACTCATGGAAATGAGGTCGTGTAATACCTGCCTCTCCTGGTCTAGTATGCTACTCAGATTATAAAATGACCTTAAAAGGCAGCAGAATACTTCATTTTGTGTGCACAATGCACCCAAGATTACCTCATCCAAGACAATGCTGGATCTCTTTGACTCTCTTTCTCTCCTTTCTTTTTCTTTTTTTTTTTTTTCCCTTTCTTTTCTTTCTTATAGATTTATAAGAGACCACATTTTGTATTATCCTTTTCCAAGTTTAAATTGTTTTCTAGCACAAGTAATTTAACCCAAAGGGATCACAGAACCCTTACGACTCTCTGGGCTCTCAGTCTGGGAAGTGACAGTCCCTCAACAGACACTGGAGCAACCAAAGAGCTCAACTCAAGATGAGTTCCTGAGGGAGGATGTAGAGGCAGGGGCTGCATGGGTGACTGAGTCCTCTTTCTGGAGCTGTAGGAGGTGTGCACTGAGGAAGAGTCTGTGTAGTCAAGTAAAACAGCTGTGGGAGGAAGCCAACAGACAGGGATGTTGAGAAAGACACTGACTGCATCTTCTTCAAGAACCTGAACTCTGAACTGCATTGAGTGAGGGGCAGACCAAGTCTGTGCTTACCAAAGAATTCCATGGTGGTAAAGGCTGGAATCCTGTGACTTGTCTACACTAGGATGATATCTCCCACCTGTAAGTCTGCAACTACAGAGGAGGTTCAGTGCCTAGGTAGCAGATGAAGGGCTGGGAGCTTTGTTCAATGAAGCATCTGAGCTGGCTGAGTCTAAGCCTTGCAGCAGCATTAGAAGGAAGCAGAAGTATTAGCTGTGGGAGACTCCCTGCTTCAGGGGATGGGGGCCACCATCTGTTGGCCTGACTTGTTGTCTAGGGACATTTACTGCTTGCCAGGCATTTGGATCTAGGACATTGTGGAGAGGTTGCCAAAGTTAATCAGGTCCTCTTGACTATTTCTCCCCGCTGCTCTTCCATGTGAGCACCAGTGATACTGACAGGGGAAACCTGGAGAGTAGCAAGCATGGCTACATCACACATGAGGTGAAGGCCAAGCTTTAAACTAGGAATGAACAGGCAGGGAAGGGAGATGATAATGACTCACAAACAATTGAAGAGATTGTGGACTGGGTTGGTAAGAGGGTGTAAAACGATGTTGGCAAAAGAGACCTTGAAAAGAGTGAAACGGGATAGAAGAGAGGTCCACAAGAGTTGATTTATTTTCAACTATCTCTTTCTCCAAGCCCAAGATTCATCCTTCTGATGAGTGTTCAAACAAAGATGGCAGGAGATCTGCATGGGTGAGCAAAGAGCTCGTCATTAAATTTAAACATAAAAATAAAGTAAACAGAAGGTGGAAGAAGGGATAGTTCTTCCCTAGGAGGAATATGACCCAGAAGGAATACAGAGACACCATCTGACCATGCAGGGAAGGGGTTAGAAAAGCCAAACCCCATCTAGGGTTGAATCTGGCAAGGGCCGTAGAGTGGTTATACTCAAGAGACTAGTTAGATTGGGTGTCACTGTGGTAGACACTGCAAAACCAGAAAATGTATGCTCTTGAACCTAGGAGTGCGCAATCTTGAAAAGTTATGGAGCGGTAGTAAAAAAATGTGTTCAACTTGGTAATGGCTCAGATTCCTTGCACATAAACTCAGACTCACCTAGCCCTGGATGCATTAAATTAGGGGTTGCATTAAGTTCCAATATGGTCAGCATGCAGTGGTAGACAGATACTTTCAGAAGATGGTTTACATTTTGCATAGGCTGAATGGTCATTTTGTCCATTGACAACTGGCAGAGCCAATGATGCCTAGACTCCTGTCCCTGATGCCCCTGCTAATTTACAAAGTTTTGGGTGGATGTATGCAATCTTTTTCTTTAAGAAAGGATGGAAAATAGTAAAAACCTCTTGGTATTTTCCTTCTCTTATTTTCAGAAAAATTCACAGGGAGTGGTCATTCCTCACCCACAGAAGGATGTGCACAGAAAAATGAGGAAAAGTATGGCAGCAACATTAAGTAGAAAAGGGCTTCAGGGGAAGAAAAAAATAGAATTAAAAAAAATATCTAGGTAGATGCAGCCAGAGGGAATGGAAAATAGTGTTTCTGTGGCCTCAGTCACCTGCAGAAGTATAACGCCATCTAAATCATCCTCCATCTAAATCTTCCACAGGGAAATGGAAAGCACTTGCCTCCCTCAGAGAGATTATGTGTTAAAAGGATGGCAAAGGTGATGATTTCTTCTGCTTTCTCCCACCAGTTAAATCTTGGTTTGCACAGCAGTACTCATATTTTACTTGCAGGCTTCTGGATAGCCGCTTTTGTGTCTTCTGTATCTCAGCGTTTCAGAGACATGCTGAAATTTCCATGAGACCCCAAAATGTAGGAGTCCCAATGTGAGCAGAAGGCTTGGCATGTCGAAAAGTCTAAGAACAAAGCAGCCAACATCCTTTCTCCAGAGACAAAACACATTTTGTCTGTGACATGCTTAATCTCCATCTGCTCAGGAGAGGGAAAGTTTCCCATATGGCACTGTAGTGGGCTAGTGAGTCACTCTATTGACTCACTCCACAAAATGCACAATTGAATGTTAAGTAACTTAAGTCGGCTTTAATGGGTACAGCATATGTATACTTCATGAATGCAAAATATGTAAACTATTATTATGCCACTCATTTTTGTGCTGATACTACTGCATTGATTACTAATTGATTCCTAATTTTTTATTAATTGGAGTTATCATCCTCTGAATAACTTGCATTTTGAATTATCAGTTTAGAATCAAAATTAAAAATGCATCCATTTCTCTGATGTCACATTATATTTTACATTTTTTAGATTATTTTCAGTAATATCTTGAGCTAAGGACATGTTAGGTAGTTAAGATATTACTAGTTTAGAACTGATGTGAAAGCTTATTATGGGGTTCTAGAGAAGAGTATTAGTGACTCCCAGCTAGTCTTATTCATGTATCACAAATATTTCCTGTGTTTTAAGAGAACATTTATTTTTAAAATATTTATCATGGTAGGTAGGGTTCATAAGACAAATTATTATGAGATGATCAGAAACAGGCTAAGCAACTAATGCCTATCCTCCCAGACTACCAGGCTTGCAGTGCCATCATTATCTCAGCTAAGAAAACTGCGGGGCAAAAGAAATTTGAGGGGAAAAATTCTGTTTCTGACAAGGATGAGTCACTGAAAGCTGATGAGTAAAGTTACAGGGTCATTCCAGCACTGTGTCATGTGTAACAGCTACAGCAGGTTTCAAATAATGAAGACAAAAAGGCATGCCCAGGATTTCTGGGGAAAAGGTTAACCATAATGTCTGATACTGCTTGGCTTTGGGGTGTTTTAGTGTGTTTCCTCAGATGATGGCAATATCTACCTGAATTACGTTTGTCCGAGCTGTAAACTTTGGTGTCAGTGGTGAAAGGATATAGGAAGCAGTGTGATTCTTCAGATCATTGAGGATTTTCCATAATTTTCCTCCTCACTTCCATGGTAGTTGCTACTAAAGTTGAGCAGTGCTGGGTTTAGACCCCTCTGTAGAATGTCATTGGAGGGACTGGCAAGCACTGAGGCCTATGCCCTCCACGTACATCCCAAGGATGTTTGCCAAGGATGATCTGTCTTACCACATACGGGAGGAGCCCTGCTGGCACAGTCCCTCTGGCCAGGTTGGTCCTGCCTGATCCTGTGGACAGGCTCCAGCTGCATCACAGTCTTGCTGAGGCAGGAGGTGTTCTGGCCATCTCTGGAGCACCCAAGCAGTCAGCATAGACACGTGCATTGAAAGAAATCAAACTAACCATGCACAAATTCAGCAGATGAGGCAAAGAAAACAACAACCTGATTCAAGTCTTGAAATTTCCCTTCTCCTATCACTAAATCATCTGCAAGCAATGGAGAATAGACAGGCATCTCCCTTTGACACCACAGGTCATGAGAAAACTTGACATACCCTATCTGATTCAGAAATGTCAGTTTTTTTCTTTTACAAAGAAGCTACAGACGATTCTTCAAAGGGCAAAGTTTGTCCCCATGCAGGGGTGTGCAGAGGGCTCTGTTCACTCTGGATCGAAGGAAACTTTGAGTCTCTGCTGAGGAAAAATAGAAGGTTATTGGGTTGTGAAGGCACATGTATTTAGTCAATGTTTTCCTCTAGCTTTTTATTAACAAAATGATTACAAAATTGGGGCTGGGTCATGTTTTAGAGAATAGTTGGTTAGCTTGAACTCAAGACAAAAATCTGGTGTGATACAGTCAATTTTAAGAATGACATCTGGAGTGGCTGAGGGAAATTTGGGGAAGGAAGGAACAGGCTACTTTCCCCCTGACTCAAGGCCTGACAGTAAAAAATGGAATTTAGCAAAACCAAAGAGAGAAGTCCTTTTTTGTTCATAAATGAGCATTGAATTATCTTTTTTTGTAGAGAGAAATCTAAAATGACATAGCTGTTGTACTTAAATCATTCCAATATCTTTTTAATTTATATAAAATTTGAAATAATTTTATTGAAATCCTTTAATATTAAGCAACTTGAGTTCTACTAAACCTACATATACACTATACATATCTGTAATTCCCCTGAGCTAAATTATAATGACTACATACATGGGGATGTCATTTTTGTTTTCCTATATTTCCCCTGGAAATCCTTTTCTTTAATAGCTGCATTATACAATTTGAAGTGTTTCTTATCTCAAAGTCAGAATCTTCTTTTTTATTTATAAGTCAACAATATTGAAAATTTCTACTTTCAACTTTTTCATTTTTTTATAAGTAATAGCAATATATATGTGTACATATGTGTAAACACTGAAGAGTGCAGGACAACTCCATTTGTATTACAGATCTACATGACATTCCAAGGAGAATAATTTGTACTTTGGTTCATAAAAAACACACATAGAAGTTCTTCCTTTGTAATGAAAGTTATACACAATGTTGTTCTTAATGAAAGAAATAAATATAGTTTTGATGAAGAAATAACTACAATGGAACATATTTTTTTCCAGTTATTTTTTTGAGGAATGGACAGGAGATGACACAAGAGCACCTTTGTTTCCCCCTAAATTTTTACATTTTCAGAACTTGTATATCTTTAAGAATACTCAGTAGTTTCTCCAAGCATTGCTCGTGGGTTCTCTTAGGATTTCTTCTCCTGAGAACCTGGATTCTTGGTAATGTAATAACATGAAGTTTCGTGTTTGTAATCTTGTGCCTGGATGTGCACATTCAGGCTAATGCACACGCTCCTGCAGCTTGATGATTATGGATTGGTTGACCTGGCCTCTAGCAGCACTGGGGGCTTCTGGAGAGGTGGTTGGAAATCCTGCAGTGCTGCCCCTCAGCCGTGGGCTCATGGCTTCCTGCTGAGACCAGGAAACCCCCTCATCCCCACTGCCCTGATTCCCCTGGACCTGGGAGCCTCCTCACCTGCCCTTCCTCTCTCTCCTCCGATAAAAGGATTTAAAATATCTCAAGGAAATTAGAGACTACTGTGGACAAAGTATCTGAATTTCACCACCCCCGTGACTTCTCCTTACCAGTGTGATTTAGTGTTGTATTTGTTTCTACTAAAAAAAGTGTCACACTGACATTTTTTTGTTGTTGTTCCTTAATTTAAGCTCCATACACAGATTTTATTGCCACTAGTGGTGGATTCCTATCTATATGTATAGAAAGCTTTTGTTCAGAATACTTGGCACTCTCCTCCCACCCTCCTCACTTCAGTCAGTTTGGATTTTGTTGGGCTCCAAAGTGCTGCTCAGCACTAGAAAGTGCTTACAATTTCATACTCACATCAACTTATATAAGATTCCTATCAGAAAAATTTAATAAAATATTGAAATAATGAAAGCTGTTTAATTCACAAAATCCACTATGTTCCAGAAAGTTGGTTATAAGAGTTATAACTTATATTCTTAAAAAAAAATAAAGGCATGGAATAGCAAAAAACCCCAAACTTGACCCCTCCCACTAAATGACAACTTTGACCCCTTTAGAGCTACCAGCTCATCTGTATTAACCTGCTGTCTCTCTCTGGTTGCAAATGGGTAGAGATAAAGGAGGATAGTGTTCCTCCAGTGTCACTCAGGCTCACACTTTGGTGACATTTAAGCTGTTCAAACTTATGAGCAGAGCTTTAGAGAATAATTAATGAATGAAATCAATGCTTGAAAGTTGTCTGTTTAAAACAGCAGACTCTTTCCTTATGTTCTGATGAGCTTTTGAGCTGTATATCTTGTGTACCAGATGTGGACATTTTTTTGTTTGCTTGGTTTTGGCAATTTTTTTAAAATTTTCCTAGCTGGCTTCAAGTTTCTGAAGCGACAACCTTTGGTCTCCACTTAAAATATCCAAACACCTGACCCAGGCTACACTTTAGGAGGCCTGTTTGGTGGGAAGTGAGAGCTGGAATGTTTCAGCTTTCAAAAGTGTAAAGATTCAGATTTATAGTCAGTCTGTTTATACTCTATCATATCATGTGTGGTAGCATAGGATATCAAAGCAAGAAAGCCTACGGGGCTACCACCATTTCAAATGAAAAATAGTTCTTATGTATGGCATAATGCAGCACAGATGGAAAGTTGTGCTATTCTGTTTTACTGTTTCTGTACATTACTCAGGCAATAAATACTGGACAAATCAAGCAGTCAATTCTAAGGCTCCATATAACCTATTTTACCAGTATCAGCTGCTATAGTTTTATATTCCCTAGAGAAAAGCTGCCTAGGTTCCCAAGTTTTATAAGTCCGTTCAAGGAGACCTCACAAATAAAAATGGATGGAAAATATGGCCTGGCTTTTAATAAGCGTATAGTTAACTCTGCATTTTCACATGACAGTCGAAGTTCTTGCTAGTGTTCTGTGGCATTTTCATTCTTCAAAGCAGCATTTATTTAATGGCTATTACTTGCTCGTTTCATCTGCTGTATTCTAGTGAATTTTGCATCTTTATTTCAAGGGCACAGCACAACAGAATTATGCCATAACTATGTCACTTCAGATCTGTGCTTCATAAACTGAGAAGCCAAGAGAGGTTATCTAGCATCTAGTGTAGCAGACAAGCTCTGACACCATCTCTGCAAAGGTGGCTGCAAAGGATTGCCAAAGCAGATAAGCCATGTAGCCTAATAATTAAAGCAGTGCCTGGGAAGTGAGGGCCATGGGTTTGAGGAGCACTTTCACCCTTCACTCTGACCCAAAATACATAAGGTAATATTTACCTCAGGACAGGAAATTCTCCTGCCTTCTCTCCATCACCTCCCCTTTGGGTTAGAGACCATAGACAAGGGTTCAGATCCCGCCTGACTGCTCAGCATTTGCCCTGACCACTGGGCTGTTGTGCTGGCAACATGCAGGTTACAGTTTTGATGGATGCTTGTTTATTGACGAACAGAAAAATAGCTGTAGATGAAATAAAATTGCCTGTTTCTCCAGAGCAGGCACATCTGACTGTGGAAAAGTCTTTAAAATTAAGGTCTAAGATATCTTTCAAGAAAAATTGATACTCCCAAAATAAATACTGAGCAATCTGCTGCTCTCTAGATTGAGACTCCTCACACATGCTCACATCCACCACACTGCACAGCAGGGGGAAGCAGTAGCAACGACATCTCTTCTGCTGCTTCTTATACTGTAACCTACCAACTACATACTGGCCGCACAATACAGAAAATCAACTTTTTCCAAGCCTTTTAGGAGTTGTGTATGTGGCAGGGTTTTTGGTAGCTGGGGAGGGGGCTACGATAACCCTCTGTGAGAAGCTTCTCAAAGCTCCCCAGATCTAAGTCAGACCCACCTCTGTGACAAGGCCAAGCCAATTAATGACAGTGGCTGCAGGGGAACTCAGAAGGAGGAGTGGGAATTCTGAGGACGAATTCCAAGGAGGAGACCTATGCAAACACCAAGGTCAGTGGAAGAAAGGAGGAGAAGATGGGGGTAGGTGTGACAGTTCAAACCCCCTCCACAGCCCATGGTGAGATGGCAGGGCCACCCTTCTTTGCCACCCATGGAGGTCCACAGTGAAGCAGCTGTTGACCTGCAGCCTGTGGAGGACCCCACACTGGAGTAGGTGACTGTGCCCAAAGGAGGCTGGGATGCTGTGGGAAGAAGCCCCCGCTGTTGTAGCCTGGCGCTGGGCGGATTGCAACATGCAGGAGTGACCTAAACTGGAGCAGCTCGGGGAGAGCTACAGCCTGTGAGGAGGACTCATGGCAGAGAAAGTTCATGGAGGACTGTCTCCTGTGAAGGGGGAATAATGATGGATCAGGAGAAGAATGAGAGAACTCTCCCCCCCTTCTCCCCTCGTGAGGAGAAAGAAGCAGCAGGACTGACTGCACCCCCCATTCCCTGTCTCCTGTGCCACTGAGGGAAGGAAAGCTAAGCCTGGGAAGAAGAGACCAGTAAGTGGAATGTGTTTTTTAAGATGTGATAATGGTTCTCACTCTTCTGCTCTGTCTGTTAAGTGTTGTTGTTAGTGTATGAATTAAATTTGTGTTCTTTTTTCTTCCCCTAACCGAGTCTGTCTTTTGCCTGTGAACCTAATGGGTAAATCATCCTGCTCTATCCTTATCTTGAATCCTGAACCTTTTGCTTTATTTTCTCCTTCCCAGCACTGGGGGAGATGTGGGAGTGAGCAGCTGCGTGGTGCTCAGTTGTCTTCTGAGCTCAAGCCATGACCCAGTTCAAATCACATCATCCATATCAGCAAGGTAGTTACAAATTTTTCTTCTTTTTGAAAAGATCAGGGATGGAGCGGTAATAACAAGAAGATAATAAAAATCAGAAGGAATAGAATCCCTTATCAATATTTATTTAAACAGAAGAAATAGTTACATATAGGACACTGTGTTGTAAGAGTTTGTTTATAGGCTGGGGTGAAAAAAACCCTAGATATCTGTTTAAACAAAGTCATAGCAATTTTAGGCATATTAAGCCACCTCTTTCATAATACATGCTGACCTCTCTGCACCTGAGTTGTCCACCTTCCCATTTAGCAGTTGTCATATCACTGTTGAAGCCAATTCTGGGGATGAGGATAAAAGGACATTTTCAGCATTTGATAACAATCACTTTTCTAAAAATAATTTTTGGTGAGACAGAAAAGTAGTTCTTATGTCACTGTTATATTCCTATGTGATAATCTGAACATTTTTTTAACCAACAGAATTTGCAGTGACTCAGATTGGAGTGGTCAAAGGCTAATCAGTGACTAAATATGCATCTTTAGGTTGGTTTGCTTGTCAACAAGTTTCATATAATAGAAATATTTTTTTTCCCCCTGTTTTCAAAACTATGCATTCCTTACATAGCACTTATTATTTTTTTATTAATGGAATTTCTTAAATGGTTGAATTCTTCTTTTTAACTGATTTCCAGTATCTAAATCTTGAAATTTTTAAACAAATAGACAAAAAGTTCAGAAAAAACCTTTAATTATATATTCAGTCAATGGTTTGGGTCTTTTTGTTTGTTTGTTTGTGGGCTGTTATTTTTCAAGATAGACCGGAGGATTGTACTTCAGGTAACTTCACATCCAAGGCTGAGTATATAAACCCCAATTTAAAGTTCAATGAACAGCCTATGGAGGATTGGATGTGGCCACAATGATTACAGCTAAACTAATAAACTAAACAAGGTCAGCAAATGGGGCTGAGTACAGCATGAATGCAACCATTCATACTGTGAAATTTTTGGCACGGTTTTGGTCTCAGGCAATTAGTGCTATCATGGGGACCATCCAGGAGCCAGCCCAGGCCAGGAAACACTCTCCATGGGCAGTTTGAGGAAGGGTTAAGAGTTAAGCTGTATAGACATCAGCCTTTCTGTAACATTGTTCCTTAGGGCCAGCAGAGCAGCCCCAGGTTTTATTTACCACTACAAATGCAGTCAGTGGCAACAAGAGTGAAGGAAGTTTCAGGAAGGGGGAGATTTGGTAGGAAACTGCTGTGCCAGAGAAACCTGATGCACTCCAAAGTCTACTAACCCCATCGCTGGCTTAAGGTTAAAATACCAGACACCATTTTAAGAATGTAAAAATCAAGGAAATTCAGATATGCTTCTTGTTCAAAGTTGTAGATGTTTCGAAAAATTTTCTGGTTCCCCAGCACAAAGGATTAACTCAGTCTAGATCAGTTTGTCTGGATTCAGGCATTTTCAACCCTCTCTTTAAATTCACCCTTTCCCTGTGTTTGAGTCAGAATATTACTGTTTTGCTTTAATTTAATTAATTAAGTGGTAGAAGAATGGTTTTATTGTTGTGGTCTGCTATTTTTATTACAATAGCAAAAAGAATTAAAAAAATGGTTATTGTTTCCAAGCTCCTTGTAGATTTTACAAGTAAAAAAACCCTATAAATGGTGTCTGACTAAAAAACTTGACACGAATAAGGGAGTCTGAGGCCCTGCCCAGCGAGGTATTGAGCAGTCTTGTGAAAGTTGGGCCAGATGGCTTCATTAGGGATAAACAAAAAGAGTGAAGAGAGAACAAGCACTAAGAACCATTTAAGGACTACAGAGACAGGAGAGACTTTGACCCCTGGACTACCTCAGACTGTGGAAAAAATTTTTTTGTCAGGAACCATTCTGTAACTCAGAAGAAATGATCATGAGAGATACTCTTACCTAGGGCCTTACTACGCCTTTGTGACTTTTAAAGATTTCTCACAATAAGAAATCTTTTTTTTTTTTCCCTTCTGTGTCTCAACTCCTTCTTTGGGAAAAAAATCTGTTTCAGTTTCATCCTTACATCATTCTGCCCTAATGCATCCCATCTGGAGGGACTTCCCCTTCATAATCATTGTTTTCCCCAGTTTGCAGCAGATCCACTACCCCTTCTTGACCCTTTTCTCCTGCTTTAGTTGAGGTTGGAGTCAGCACAGGATTTGGGTGCTCCCCACCATGCCAATGTGATAATACTTACCTTCTAAGCATCCCTGAAGTGCCAGAACAGCATCCAGAGCTCTGAATTACTTAAAAGATAAACCAACAAAAACCAGCAATAGAAATTATGCACACTGAGTGAAGGTCACTTTATTGCTAAGGAAGAGAAATATTGAGCACAGAGAGGTAAAATTTTTCTCCTTTCCAGTATTTGAATACCCCAGGTGAGGGCTTTAGGCAGGCATTTTTATCCCCTCTAGCTGTTTTAAGGGAAATCACCTACAGCTCCTAGAGAGCACAGATCAGTCTTTCCAAAATTACTGCTTTGCATCCTTGTTTCTGCAGTTTACACAGAGAAGCCATCAGATAACATGTATCAGCACTGCCTGCATCAGAGACCAGATATCTGGATTACTTCTTCCTGTTCAGGCTCCTAGGCTTGAGTCTTTTCTGCTGATCACTTCTGGCCCCTTCCACAAACTGTGGATGTTTTGCTGCCATCAGAAGACCAGGGCGATGCTTTGCTACAACCAAGAGTGTAAACTTTCTTCTGGAAATGAGGATGTGAGCATCAGCCCCTTCTTAAAAAGACATTTTTAAAAGCTGTACAGAAGGTGACTCCTACAAATGCCTGTCATAATTTAGAATCAAAATCATTGCTCAAAACCAGGCAGAAAATGTATTTGCATGCAGGTCACGATTCTCTCGGGTGCATTTTTCAATTCCTGGTGTAAAAGGAAAAGATCCCTCAACCGTCGTTTGTGGAGGGTGAGTATGTTGTGAGCACAGCTGAGGAGGAGAGGCAAGGATGCATCTAGCTCGGGTGCAGTATCAGCACGTCGGCTCAGGCAAGTATGTGAGGATTGTCATATGAGCAAGATGCTGCAATGTGAGTGTCAACACATGGTTAAGTATTTCTCAGTAGCCCATGTGTGGTGTTTAAAGATCCATTTGTGGCTAACATCTAGTAAGAAGATGCATTGCTTTGTTACAACAAAGAGTGTTACCCTACAGACAGAAATGGAACATCTCCAGGTACTCATGCTGTACAAAGCAGCATCCTTCTTAGTCTATGTCATTTTCCCTTGTGGGGGAAAAGACTTTTCCTGATACAGGAGCTGCAGTGGAATTGCAGCTGGGAGTACAATGGAATAGCAGAGGGAATTCACAATACATTTTTTTGGCTAAGTTTTGGGATGTGAAAATGTTGGGTTTAGGGCTAGTTTAATTCCCTTCAGTGAGTCTTGTGCCAGCCTTGTCACTGCACTGACATGTGGAAACTAGTAGAAATAAAAAGATAGATCCTTTGAAAAATGCTTTAGTGAGCTTGATGAGACAGAATAAAAGAAGGGCCAAGGTATGAAGGGTAGGGATAGGGGGTGCTTGCTCACTGCCTGCAGGTCATTCCCAAATCAGTTAGAACAGATGCAGAGGGGAAAAAAAAAGCAGGTTAAAAATAAACAAAACAGATTTTCACCCATTGCAATCTCTGCCTCTGCCAGGCTTACCACTGGAGACTGGCTTCCCAGTGTGAAAGAAGAAAGACTTCAGGCTGCACAAAGGAATATTAATAGAAGCAATGGATGAACTTAAGAAAGTAAAAGGACTAAGATGAATGTAACTTCCTTCTGGTGAAAACAGATGGGTCATGGAATAGTCTGAGGGATACCTAATGGGACATTGATGATAAAATGAACAAAATAGAAAATTAGCAGCTGAAGAAAAATCCGGAAAACAGTAAATAATGTTAAGAGCAGGCCAGTTCTACAGAGTGATCTGAGATTCATTATAAACAGTACTTAGCAGCTCACATTTTAATATATTCAACTACAAGGAAATGGGTCACATTTATAAGATGAGATTCAATTTTAGCAATCAGTAACACTGAAGATGATTCAGGGTCACAGTAGTCAACCAATTGAGCACCCATTTCCAGCACTATTAAGTGTGGAAAGAACCCGTGAGAACTTTTGAAGTGGAAACAAGGAAAATTATAAAGTGGTAGTACTGTGGCTCTCCTTGGCATTAATGAGAGCATTACTGTCAGTTCTGATGTCTGTGCTAAAAGATATTAGAAAAGGCTGGCAAGAGTTATACAAACCAGTCATGTTCAGGAAAAACGTGTTTCAGCCAGAGGATAAAGAAGTTTGATTTCTTTAGTGTATCCAAGGGAAGGCTGTGACTAGCTCATAGTTTACAAGTACTGCTTTTGGAAGAATGTTTTTCAGTGAAGAATGCTCTTCATCCCAACAGACAGTATACAGTTTAGTAGCTTGAATTAACATGAAATTTTATATAAAAATAACTTCTTACAGTGATTAATTTTCTATGCATTTCATGCATTCCTCATCAATTAAGGTTTTCAAAGACTGGGTGGCTTTCTAAAAGACAGCTGCTCTATCTCAACCAGGGTTATGGGCTTTATTCAGGTATTACCAAGCAATACTCTGTAGTCTGTGTTGTGTTGGAGGTCAGAGGTAGCAGGGAATGCAGTCATTTCTGACCTTACAACATAGGTCAGCATTGGGAAAGCCTCAAGTGTGTTGCAAGCATACAAGTCGTAGCCATTTCTAAGAATTCTCATCAAGATGTTGGTTGTGCATAATAAATGTCTACCTCCACTGGATTTTAATACCTTTTCAAGGGCTTAATTTTCATTATTTTGAACATCAGAGATGCAGAATGAGAATCCAGATTTATTTTCTGCTGAATAGTTTTCTGCTAAAAGAAAGTAACCTGTGCTTTACCTTTCTGTACAGAATGACACAAGTTTTGTATCAAGTACATTTCTCACATTGTTACATGAAATCCCTTGACTAGCCCTTGCAGGTTCAGGAACGAAGCAGTCTTAAAAACCCTTAGAAAAAAAATGAAACCTGGATCCCTATCCTTTGTATTTAGTTGGAAGGGAAAAGCATTCTCTTGTCAATCCATCAAGATCTATGATTTAAGCCTTAGCTGTTAAACCAAGTAATGGCATGAGCTGATGTGATTATATACTTGCAGGTACCAAATGCTCATCGTTAAATGTAAGGACATACCTAAGGAGCTGTGTAATCTAAATAGCACCAAGTCCTTATGACCATCCACCTGCCCTATTTCTTTCACATTTGATTTTATTTTTTAATAAAACTGATGCCGGAGGTGCTACTTAAGAAGCTCAGAGAGGCAGGAGAAACGAGTTCCATCAGCTTTATAATAAATGGGTGTGTAAGAGGAAATCAGCCATAGGGCAAGCATTTGGAGGCAAGATATTGAGAACACCTGCTCCTCCCTCAGCACACTTGTGATTAAACATTTTACCTAGTACATGAACTCGAATGTATTATGTTAAACTGGGGTCAAAAGGCACAATGTAATTACAGTTGTTATTAATATTACAAAGACCACAACGGATAGAAATCATATTGGGCCTGACTATGTGTGAGTGTAAGAAGGAGTAAATCTCCTTGGGGAAGGAATTACATTTTGGGTGGAGATTACAAAGAATGTTTTATTGGAATTCTCCAGTTCTGTAATAGTAGAAAAACGTTAATCTTTGAGTTGTTCTTCAAACTTCTGTCAGTAAAACATGAAAATAAATTAAAAAAAAAGTCTTAGTTCAAATCAACCCTCTTCAATGTATTCTGGTTTCTTGACATGATCTGAATATTTTTGTGTGAAGCAAGGCTTAAAGATGAAATTTCATGCATTTTTTACCACAACAGCTGCACAACTTGGAGACAGTGCTGCTCTCAAGGCCATGAAGGAGAGTGGGAATTAATGTTCTGGTGTTGTGTCATGGTTTAACCCTGGCCAGCAGCTTATCAGCACCTAGCCACTCATTTTCACATCAGTTAGAAAACTTGTGGGTTGATATAAAGACAGTTCAAAAGGCAAAGCAAAAGCCACACACACAAGCAAAATAAGATAAGGAATTTCTTCACTACTTCCCATGTGCAGGCAGGTGCTCAGCCATCTCCAGGAAAAAAATGGTTCCTTCACGTGTAATGATGACTTGGGAAGACAAACGCTGTCACTCCAAATGTCCCCCCACTTCCTTCTTCTTCCCCCAGCTTTTATTGCTGAGCACAACATCATATGGTCTGGGACATCCCTTTGGTCAGTAGGGGTCAGCTGTTCCAACTGTGTCCCCTCCCATCTTCTTGTGCACCACCATCCCACTCGCTGGTGGGGTGGGGTGAGAAGCAAAAAAGGCCTCAGTGCTGTGTAAGCACTGATCAGCGATAGCTAAATCATCCCTGTTATCAACAGTATTTTCAGCACAATTCCAAACCATAGTCCCATATAAGCCACTGTGAAGAAAATTAACTCTGTCCCAGCAAAACCCAGTATGTTCTCCATGCCTTATTCCATATCATTTACATCTCATGCTCAGGCCCCACACTAGCCAATCCACTAACAACTACCCCACTTCCTATCCTTTGTAATATTTTTCCCACACTTATGATACACAGATATCATTCCCTTAGTCTATGGAGCACCTCTGTAAAATGTCCATAAATGTCCACAAAATGTCCATTGATTTGATTTAGTCCATGACTTTGGGCTCCATATGTTATGGTGGAAATAGGAGAGGTGGTGCATTGCATGTAGTTATTGGGCATCAAATCCATATCAGGTCAGATCACTGCTGCACTTGAACTGCTTTTTGTAAGGCTCATACTCCACCGTTTTTTATGGCTTCTGCTGTAGTACTTCCTATAAAATGCAACTCAAATCATGGGTTACAACAATTAAAGGCATTTCTGTTACAGTCTCCACCCCTGGTGCCTTTGGACCAGGCCAAGGGTTTAACATTGCAATTCTCCCCTTGTACCTGATCCAGCATGGACTTATTCACAGGCTGCAATCCCTTAGGGGTTTACCTGTTAAAGTGTGCTCTTATCTTGGGTCAGATTAGCAAAATTAAACACATCAATTTCAAAAATATATTATTTTTTTCCACTTAACAAATAAAATAGCAAAATACAGTAATTTTGTCTTCAGTGTTGATGTTTGTACACTTTTTGGACATATGGGAAAAACAAACATATTACCTTTCCTGTCTTGATTCAAGACAGGAAATAGGTTTTTTCACAGTCTTTGATTAACTTCTAAAGATCCATTTCTAATTTAATCACAATTTCTACAGACAAATCATTACTGTAGTGAGCCACATTTCGCCAGCTGTTGTGAGAATGACACCACACCGTTAGACATATACTAAATTCTCAAAGTAAATAAAATATAATATGAAGTAATAACTAAAGCTCTAAGGTAAAAAAGTGCAGCTGCTCCCAACGCAACACTCAAGAACATCTAAATAAAGGTAGCAGTTCTGATTTCCTACCAGAATATTTCATCAAAGTTCAGGGACGGATACTGAGCACATTTGTATTTTGCTGCATTTATT
Organism: Athene cunicularia; assembly: GCF_003259725.1. NCBI lineage: Eukaryota > Metazoa > Chordata > Aves > Strigiformes > Strigidae > Athene > Athene cunicularia. The sequence continues at coordinate 18,173,472 of NW_020799097.1, forward strand.
TATGTTGAACAACACTTTACACCACAGAATTATTCTACAGGACAGTTACTGTAAGGGGTGAGATGCCATGTTCCTTTTGTCCTGTAATCTGTTTCTGACCATAATCGGTAGCAATTATTATACAGAAAGACAAGTATAAAATACGGTATGTATTAGACCCCATCCTGAAAGGCTCAAGTCCTGAATTTTTCTATCCCTGATTTAAAAAGAAAGGACATTATAATTAATTTTGAGGGTTGAGCAGCCTTGTTACTGGAATGAGAAAAGAAATTTTTTTTTCTAAATCTTATCTAAGTTTGACTTTAACAATTCCCCGTGGCGATGTGTTACCCAGTCTGATTGCACAATTCATAATTTAAAAATTCTTTGTTGGTTTTGAAGCTTAGCCTGTTTAAATTAATTGAAAGGTCACTTACTCATGTATTATAAGATAGGTTGTGATTTCTACAATCAGTCCCATATGTTGTTGATCGAAAGGCTTAAGTTGCTTAAAATTTTGTGACTTTACTTGTTTGCAATGAAAATTTTCCCTTCCAGATATCTGTCACAGTTTGATTTTCAAAAAAAAACCCCAAAATCAGAAATTCTGATTCATCTAATGACCTTCTATGATGGAGTGACTGTCAGTGGACAAGATATGTCATCTACATAGACTCCTACAGATGTCATGTATATAGACTGCAGAAGGCTTTTGATACAGTCCCCACAACATTCTTACTTCTAAATTGGAGAGATATAGGTTTGATGGATGGATTGCTAGATGGATAAGGATCAGACTGGATGACCACATCCAAAAAGTTACAGTCAATGGCTCAATGCACAAGTGAAAATGAGTGGTGTCTCTCAAGAGTCCATAGTGGGACCAATACTATCTAATTCCTTCATCAACTACATAGACAGTGGGATTGAGTGTACCCTCAGCCAGTTTGCAGGTGACACCAGGCTGAGTGGTGCAGTTGATATGTTAGAGGGAATTGTCATCCAGAGGGACCTTGACAGGCTTGACGAGTGGGACCATGCAAACCTGATGAAGTTCAGAAAGTCAAGCGCTAGGTCCTGAACCTGGGTTGGGGCAATCCCCGATATCAACACAGTCTGGGAGATTAATTGATTTGGAGCAGCCCTCACTCTATCATATAACTCTTTCCATGATCCACTTAAAGCAAAACTTTTTAGATAGTCATGTAAATGAAAATATGCTGTTCTTGCAATGCATCTGAAGCCCAAACTAGGATTTTAGAACTAGTTTCATCACGAATTCTGTAGATACCACTAGTGTTCTGTCAACATTAGACTGCTAGACTCCGCAATAAATGCAGAAAAGATAACCTATGATATGCAATTAACATGTTCAAAAAATCCACAGATCAACACACTTCCAGGAAGCCAGCAATCCTCTAGATAAAACCAATATTCTCTGGTATTTAGTTGAGCTTTCAGATAATGCTTCACTTCTTTTTTTTTTTTTTTTTTTACCCAATTTATCAAGACAAAAAAAACTCTTAGCAGGAGGATACTCTTCTTGTGAAATAAATTTTAATTTAGTAGGAGATGCTCATATCATCATAAAAACATTGCTAGGAAAGAAAGACTTCAACAACTGTATACACGTCTGTGTATACAGCACATAATGCTGAAATCCACACAGAAAATAATTAAGCAATTTTAGTTGACACTGGAAGAAGATTATACTTTCAAAATAGTATTACCACAAATTCCCCTTCTAAAATATCTAAATTTAAGTAATCTTATTCTCTAAAATCTCTAAAATCATTGTCATCAGAATATCAGATAGAGCTAAGTCTTGCCTAAAATGCTGTCACCCTGTATGGTTGAAAATTGAATGGGAATTTTTGCTACTGTTGGATTGAATTCTCAGTGGATAAAGGACATCAGAGTCCAGTTGCAAGTCAGCGAATGTTTCAGAAAACATCCACTCCATCTCTGACCTCTCCGTCATGCTCCTCCAGGGATACTCACAGAAAGCAAGCACAAGTGGAGCCTGGAAGCTTGAGTTTTTAGCCTGCTGTCTGTAAAAAGCCCTGGACTCAATAGGGATATTGTTCTTCAGACACACACACACACACACCCCCTATAACCAAATACAGTTTCATGATCTGTTCAAGCTTATCTGTAACTGTGCTGTGTTGAAAGGGTCAAGCCTATCCCAAGCTCCTGAACAAGCCTCATGTTCCTGCTCCTTTGCAATCAACTGTTGGCATTGTACAGCTGTGGATCGGAATCTTTTTCAGAATTAATTTTTGGTATTGCCATGAGGTGATTTGAAAATATGTGCCTGTATATTTTTGGGTCCTGTTCTGTAGTGTAGGGATGAACCATGTATCTGTGGGTCAGAAGAGAGGGTGGAACCAGCAGCTGGAGTTTAGGTTTTTTACGAACCTTCATTGCTTACAACAACATCATTGCTTCTAACCTTTGGAATCTCCTGTTTCTTCATCAGAGAAGGTGAAGGGAACATATACCCCAAAGCACATCTGCTGTTGCTAGCAATATCAGCTGGAAATTCCCTCTTGCAGAATAGCCAGTATTGTACACAGCAGAGCAGATGAAACTGTGCTGTTTCATTCTGTGAAAGTATTTTTTTTTAATTTTTGCCCTCCTATTCAAGTTCCAGATACCATATAAACATCTTATTTAGCTATTTTTGTGCTGCTCTTGTATCTGGGTATGCACCTATGTCCAGAAGTGCACCAAAGATCCCTGTCTGACTTGGATTTCTGTTATATCAGATCACAAGGTTCTTAAAATGTTTAAATGTAACATGTAATTTTCAGGAAGAAAAACAATGTCAGAATCAATTGTGAGTAACTTTTTCTGTCATTCAGCAAATAATTATCTTTTTCATTTTTATTACTTGAGCAAGTATAGTTACAGTTTCTGGTGCATTTTATTTTCAGATCTGTCTTACAGATTGCAAGGCTGAAATAATGATCCCATTGGAACCTAAGATAATTTTGTCTTTGACTTAATGGCTCCTAGATTTAACCCTCACATTCTTTTAATGTGTCTAGTGATGGCTAGTGCTAAGAAAATCATAGTTACTTAACAAATACATAGATAATAGTAACTCACAATAACGATAATTAAGGGTACTGAATGCATAGCTCAGCCGTGCTTATTTTTATAGCTGGTGAACTAGTCCACTCAAATGAATAATCTCATTGAAGCCAGCGAGACTTGGAGGGGGTTAAATTTAGCATATCACACATGTCTCTGTAGAGCTGGAGCCACAGCTTGTATAACAGAACATTCCTAATGTTCCCAAGGACCAGCATGGAAAAGTGACCCTTAGATGGCCACAGAAAAATGACTTAAGGATGTGACCCTCACAGGCCTGATTTCCTGCAGGCTGCAGATGAACAGCAGTGCAAGCACTTAGAATAAAAGTTGTCTGTTTCTCTGGCCTTTGGAAAAAAATTTGGGACAATTTTCTTTTATTTTGCTTGCATTTTTTACTGGAAGAGGTAGAACTGAAGGATAATACAGAAATACCTGCAGGCTTAAACACTTAAAAAACCTATTTTGCTGATTTTTATAGAGAAACAAGGCTTGCAGCTAGTTTCATTTAGTCCTATTAACAATTTGAAGACTCTGCTATATAGAAAATACACTGGTGACAAGACAGTGTCCTTGTAATATTCATAAAGGTGCTGGCTAGGCTCAGCTACAGTCTGGTGTTTGTACCCAGGAGCTATTTTTTCCCTCTTACTGTTATTTTTGCAACTCTAATGCATGAATCATGAAGAGAGCCTTCCTGCAGAAGCACATTATTATCCACCAACAGCAGCTCCTTGCATTTTCACAACATTCCCTCAAACCACCTATTGTTATGAGGGTGCTGCTGTTGGTTAAATGCTATTATACAAATAACATTAATCGTATGTGCCTGAAGTTAATTCTAATTGCTATGCTCTCTGCTGCTCTTCCTCTGTATTTCCTCCAGTAACTCTCAGTAGAAGAACTGCAGACCCACTGTTTCTGTGCCCTTCCCGAAGACCAAAGGAGGAACAGAGCAATCCCTCTTTGAGTTGTGGCATCAGTTAAAAAGAAAATAAAAGGTGCTTTCAAGTAAGAGAAATGAGAAACCCTGATTAAAAAAAAAAAAAAAAAAAAAAAAGGAGCAATATTTGAAGCAGTGTCTTAATTCATTAAAGCACCAAAGCTCACACAATAGCAGCTGCTGACAGTGGCAACAGTTGGGACTGACTGATGGGTTCAAAGGTTATTGCTGGGGTTGTGGGGAAAGAGAACACTGGTAAGCTGCACCATCACCAGCAGGCTGAAAGTGGTCTTGTTGCTCACAGTTTCCAGTGATGGTCAAGAGTTGGAGTCCTTGGGCTCAATGGATCACAAATGGCACTTCTGAAGAAAAGAGGACAATCACACAAAAAGGCAAGTAGCAACTCTACGCACCAATGCAGCACAAGGCAAATGCCTATGCAGAATCAGGCTCCGTTATAATCTGGAATACACACCTTCTCCACTTTCCTTCTGGGTGAATGATCTAATATATCCTTTTCTAAAATTAGACACTACTACAAACTTCAGCATATTATTTTTTATTGTGAGTGACCACAGCTGCTGTTCTTTGTGGCCACATGAGTGCTCTCCACACTAGTTAATTATATTCTGAGTAGATCTGCTGGATCTGACACTCTTGGGAAACCCAGGCACACAGGCACTGATGGTGTGATTCACTGTGTCTGAGTCAAGGAGTCTGCAATACAGAAAAGGTATGAGCTAGTACCCCTTGTCTCCTTTTATAATAATTTACTTCATTAGTGTTAGGTGTCTATTTTTTTTTTTTTTTTTTTTAAATTCATTGTTACTCTTTGATTGTGAAGTGAGACACAGTTGCCCACCCTGAGACGTTCTATACTAAGGATATCCCCAGCAGGGCAGAGGCATCCCATACCTTGTCTGTGAGTCCCAGGTGTGTCTGAATGTCCCTCCACAGGCTAACATACACAGCACCCTGGGCTACAGATATGGTGTGTGATTTAAACATTTATAACAGCAGTGAATACCATCAATTTATTGCCTAGTATTACAATGTTACTGATACTGTCCTCACACCCTCTTGACTCATCCTCTGTTTGTTTCTTGCATTCTGAGCAGCTATTTCCAGTATGTTGACCACCGTGGCATGCATCTAACCAAGAGGTCAGAGTGAAATCATGGATTGGTTCTGTAGAGGTAGAGTGATGTTTCCTGAGGGAAGACAGCTTTGTGAGGATTGGAATGAGGACAAAACTGTCTCTCTCCATGCTTTTTTTCCCCTGAAGTCTGAGCCCCTGCACGCCCATCTCCTACTCTGAATTTTGTTCTAAGTTCACTCTTTGCTTAGTGTTTATAAAAAAGTGAAGCTTGACCAGAGGGAGATTTATGGATACAGCCAAGTACTTTAATTTCCTTTCTGAAGACAGGTCAGAGCTGAAGCTTCACACTGTCCCTCCTGCCCAGTCTGTAAGGTTTCCTCTCCATCTTTCTGTTTAGCATCTCAAGGGAGGTGGCTGAGGAGTGAGAGACTTATCACAGCCTGAGGATGACATTCATTCCTGCGTGTCCTTGTCTTGTGCAGATGGTGAGCTCAGGCTGCTTGTAGTTCTGATAACAGCTAGATGCCTCCTTGGCTCCATTCTTAAAGATGAGAAATGATGCCAGTTTTCTGGAGGAAAATTAATCTCCAAATTATCAAGGTGGATTTTAAAGGCTTGGCTTTTTTTGAATAAGAAGGATTTAATAGCTGTCTGGGTGCTAAGATATGGTTAGGCAACAGTAGTGCCTACTAGAACCAAACTGATAAGATTTTGATTTTTTTTAAGCATAGAAGGGAGTAGTTATTGCTAAGATATAGCTGAGTTGACATAACTGTGGATGAACTAGAGGGGCAGAAGAAACAGAGCTGCTTTTTTTTCCAGGGTCATCCATCCTCATACTCATTTTTCCCACTTCATAATTAGTGTGAGGACATGATATGTGAGGACCCCATCTCAATTTTCTTCACCTATTGTACTTAGCAAATCCATTCCAATCCCAGATTTCCTGCATCCATTTCCACAAGTGTCTGCACAATTGGAAACAGGCATTTCTCCAACTAAAATGCTCTTTGAAATCATTGTGGTTGTGCCAAGAAAATGTTTGGCACAAAATCATCACGTTTTTTACAGACATGCTGATAATTTCTTCAGAAGATCTAATCTATTAATACCTGATTTTGACATTTATATCTAGAAATGGAATACAACCTGTCTGTATATATGCAGTCCTTTCTCGAGAAAAGAACAAAAGTCAGCCAGCTCCCAAAACTCCCTGGTTCCAAACAGTCAGTTGAAAGTACTGGAAATCGAATGGGCAATTATTTCCCTTCACCTCCAATGCAACAAATTTTTAAACTGTTTTTTAACAGATAATAAAGCTGTCAATAAAATGCTGATCTCCCAAATAATGGGCTGTATGAATAAAAATTGTCCTATAAAAAATACACTTCTTTCTGTTAAAATTATATTCTTCTATAGCTTCTATTATAATTATGTTTCCAATATTGCTCAATATTATGTAAGCAGACAACAATTTTTTTATAATTTATTTTATATTCAATCGAAAATGTTGACCCGCATCTCAAATTGTGCATCAAAATAATTTAATTATCCTATAAAAATTCAAAGGTGCTGGAATGCCCAGATGTGATCCAGAGCTGTACCCTTACTTAATTATTGCACTCCTGGTACTTCAAATTTTGATTTATTGAGATAGAAGCATCTTGAGCTACTGTCACGAATATCTGTTCTGCTTAGGATGGCTTCACTTTGAAAGGTGTTTAGTCCAACCTGATCTTCCTTTAAGTGGGTAAAGTGCAAAATGATTTAATGCATATAAACTTTCAGTTAGGTGCAATAAAGTCACCAGTGTGTCATGCACGACTGTCAAATGTCTGTTCAGTGAAACGGCTAACTTTTCCAGTAAGACAGGTGACCTTCCCCTGGCTGGCAGTCTCCAGCCCTTGAACAGTACTAATCCCTTGTAAAGGGTGTGGCCTGAACCCCTCTGTCTCAGCTGTATGTCTCATCAGCATGCATGGCAGGCTGTGAATATTAAAGGACAAAGCTGTGGTGTTAAGGAGTAAGCAAGTTAAAATGAGGCTAAACTGTTTGTATGAACACCTGGAGGTTTGGGGGGGGGGGCTTGATTGTTATAGTTTGAGCTGTGCTGGTGTGAATATTGTTGTTGGCCCACCCTTGGTGGACTTCATGACAAAATTAAATGCTCTGGTGCTAGGTTCATATTCCTGTCCAAAACTGGAAAATCTCAGAGATACATCTGCTAGAGAAATTACCCAGGAACCTACCTAGAAGGTTGGACAGCAGCTCTAGCTAGTGCACCAGCTGCAGCCAAAAGGACCACGAAGCCCCTATTAGCACAGAGAAATGTTTGCCGAGAGCATTTCCCCATCTTCCAGCAATGTAAGGCTCAGGATTTCAGAACTAGAGGTGGTATCTCCATTTAACAGTCCTGAACCAAATTAGCTGGCTTAGGAGGCCACAGAGGGTGGCTGTGGCATTGCCAAACCATTGTCTTTGTGCCCACCCCAAGTCTTTGGTGAGTGTCTGACTGACTGGCCCATGCTGAACCCTATGATGTTATTTGCAGTAAATTAGTGAGATTCAAACTGGCTATATCTGCACAAGCTACAAGCACAGTCACACTTCATGTGAGGCTGCTCTGTGGTCCAGAGACAGATGACCTTCAATAGCAATTTTTGAAGAAATGTGGCTGGAATTGATGGCTTCAACAGCTCATTAATTTACAGATCCAATTATGACCATTTAAGGTCACTGTTAACTACCTTTTTGCAGGTCCTTTCAGAAGAAATATCCTATAATTGGTGCATGTGGAAAGGGCGCAGACAGGGTTAGTTTATGACTTTCTTCATATTCTTGCTCATCACTACAAATTTACATAATCCAAAGAGATACCACTTCATAGCCAAACACCAACCTAGAATTATCATAGGGCAGATCACTCAGTGCTCCCCCCACCCCAGATGCCCGGTTAGAGGAAGTGGTGGCTTTTCTGAATACGAATTCGGCCGGATCATGGCAGGCACCAGTTGGACCAGGCTGCCCAGGAGCACCGACATCTTTATTCTACCACCTGACTGCCCAAGCTGCCAGCATGCTGACTGATCACTGCTCTCCTGGCTTTTGCATGAAAATGTTGAATACTCTTTACCTTGCTCTACAAAATGAAAACAAAGTCTGAAGTGTTCACGTTTTTGGCAAAATGAAATTCTTGCCTCTGAGCAAGGCCCAGGCAGGGCTCCATACTAACTTTACATTTTCTCCTTGTGCCATGAAATGTAATTTATATGTCTCTTGATTCTTAACTAAAAATTAAGAATATAACACTTATAAAAGAAGACACTTTTATTCTTAAGAAAGAGGCATACATTTTGGGTGGGACTTCTGGTTAAAATGGCATAAACTGTTTTTTTTCAAGTGATGATCAACAGAAAAATTAGGAAGTAATGGTCTGAATAATATTTTTTTTTTTAAATGCAGCTTGATTTTTAAAGTTCATTTCCAAACCAAAGTTCTCACTTAGAATATCTTAATATGAAATGTGAAAATGCTAAAATTAAACTTTTCTAAAATTCTCTTCCCTTCTTGCTTTTTCTACTTACCATGGAGTAGGTTCATGAACAGTTGCTGACACCATCATACTTGGAGTTAATACAGCACTCATTTGAAAATTACATTTTTATAGGCACAAAAAATTAGAGCAAACTGTCCTGGGGCTTTGAAATTTTTGTGAATGACTTGAAATATGATTTACTTGCCTTCATTTACATATGTAAAGGGTTGATATATCTAAAAAAACCTAAACACATTGATTTCCAGAAGTAAAGATGATCAGTTTTAAATATGGAGCATGTCAAGTTAATGTTGTCTAGTAGTCACAGCATAGTAACTCAAAAATATTTATTTTATTTTAGGAAATAATTAATAGCCTCTCTCAGGTTAATTGCAATGTATTTGTCATGTAACAGTGTCAGTTTGGCCAGTTTAGAAATCTAATCCTTTTATTTATCACTAGAAACCTAAATTTGTAATGCTCATGCTGCTCATCTATCACATCGAATGATAAATAAAGGGAAGAAAACATCTTTCCTTTTTAAGGGTTAGAAAATTAAATACTTTGGTATTTATATTTTCTTTATACACTTTGAACAGAATATCAGCAAGAAAATTGCAGTATAACATCTGACAATTGAAAATCTTTTCTCCTTTTCCAAGGGCTACCAGTAATCTGTTACTGTCTAAAAGCATGTGCATTCTGTGTTCATCTTGAAGATACAATATACAATATTTCACATCTACTGCACTTGGATTTCAACAATCAGCTTCTTTCAAAGACACCCTGACAATTCAAATGGTGAATTATTAAGTCTGGATAACAAGGACAATATTCACTTTCTTTGTACTGCTCCAGCTAGAGTGGAAGACTCTATTAATTATCAGACCAGAAATGGGTTGGGATTTGCTTTGTACACTGCTAAGCAGTTTAACTGGAAGAGATGGGTTATATATGACACTAAATGACCTTTCTAAAAGCTTGTTTTTCCACCAACTGCTTGTGTTGAAACCAATTGCAGAAGTCATTCAAAATGAGCTGTTTATTGCTTCCTAAATGCATTTACTGCATGCCAGATGTCCATTTCAAAACATTCTGCTGTGTGCCTTTTAACTGACCCTACACTGAGACGCAACTGCCCATATCCATTACTCTGGAAATGTTGCTCACTTAGCAGTGGGCTGTCAGCCCAGCAAGAACTGAGGGAGACCTTCTTTGGTACCGGAGAGATTAGGAGGAGCAAACACAACTCCTTAGAGGAGATGGGTCTAGGTCCCACTAGGAAGAGCAATTGCAGCCTGGAGTAAACCAAATTGTCAGTGTTATCTAGCAAGCCAGCTGACAATAACAGCAAACACATGGCAACTCAAAGTCCCAGCATGGGTGCTTGTGAGGTCCCTGCAATTGCCTCCTCTCTTACGGTGCAGAGCTACTTTTTAACTGAGCTGTGTTTTCTAGTGAGCCTGTTGCCCTGGGCATTTTTCTCCTGGCTCCTTAAGCTACTGCTGCCATGTGTGTCCCTGGCATTTCTCCTCCTAGCCCACAGCAGCCACCAGTGGCAAGCCTTAAACACACTTTTACCCCTACCTGGTGCACGTGTTTAAGTGTGTGCTCTCCAGGATGGCATCATCCTTGCCAACACTGTGCTTGGGTACATGTTGGCCAGAGGAGATTCCTGAGAGTGATGAACATGTTGGATCCAATTCCCCACTTGCATCAAAGAACCTTAAGTACAGCAATTTTAGCAGGGGCATGACAATTTCTGCCTTTAATGCTCCTCAGCAATTTTGTAGGTTTACTACACCTTGGGTACACACTAAAATTTTCCTTAAATCTTACCTTAAAATGTTCACTTGGTCCTTCAGTAAGGTGTGACTTGCATATGGACATTAGGTGGTCAGTCTGGTCAGTTTTCTTCACTTTTAAAAATGTTTCTGTATTACGAAATCCAAAATGAGTTATTTTATTTTTCTTTCCTTGAAGGAATTTATATAATGACTCTCTCTACTAATATAATCTGAGATTTCTTATTGTAAATATTCTTGCTCCCTTCATGTTACCCTGTAAGTGAGACCTGGATGGAAATGGAAAAAAAGCATGAAATAAAAAAAAAAAAAAAAAATCTAAATTAGGATTAAAGAAAAAAAAATTCTTCCACAGTACAATAGCAAGGAAATTAAAGTCATACTAATCAAAACTTATTTTGAGTAACTTCAACATATAGCACTTAGTAAGAAAAATGCCTTATTTGTAACTGATTTCAATCCCATGTCAAAATGAGTATTTTTCTTCCTATAACTGAATATAAATACCTAACATGTCAATTTGAAATTATAAAACAGAACGTCTTTATTGAGTGGGAGGGATTTTAACAAATGGGGGAAAAAAAAGGAAAAAAGAAAACCTTATCATGCTTTTTCTTTAAGGCTGAAAAACACTGAAACTCAATCTATAATGAAAACAGTTTTGTTATTGATGAGTAGTAATTTTCAGCAAAGTTTTCAGCCCTACCTCAACTGGTGTTTGTTTAATTTCAGATCAGACATACTGCAAACAAAGGAAGGACACCATCTCCTACTTCCTATACTTCCTTAGGAACACAGAGCTCAGATTTGTCATAGCAAGGCCACAGAGAGCAGCTCTGCAAGCCTATAAGGTACTTAATGTAACATTTGTTAACACATTTTGAAATATCACTGTATTGTTTGCCATACCTTCCTTCCTCCTGACAAAAAACCAAAGCAACCTGAAATAAAGCATATGAAAATAGTTAGCTACCTCTGCATTTCTCCTGGTTTTCTTCAATATAAATTCAGTTAAATCCTGAATTTGACATTAATCCTGGGTTAACTTCAAATACTTTGGTTTTAATTCAGTTTCATTTGTAGTTGTATAGAATCAAGAATGAGAAAAGCAATCATAAAAGACACATGCAGGAAGTTATTGCTAGATTATTGATTTTTCCATGAACATTAGTTATGTCAGAGGTAGATGGTTTTTATTTACTTAAAAATAAAAACGTGATACCCATCTGTATCAATTATATCTTAGTTAATAGGAGCACATGGAGCCTACTTTTGCAAAGATAAAAAACAGTTTAAATGAAATATTCAGAATAAGTTTGGAACTGACTTACATAATTTTAACTTCCAATTTCTGTTAATCTCAGTAAATGTTCAAGAACACAATTCATTTGGTAAATCAGCAGTGTCAGAAAGAAAGTAGTTACACCCACAGTGGTAAATGAGTTGTTCCAGACTGCTAAAAGGAACTGAAATTGTCAATCACTCAAATCAGGCTGAAAGGGCTTAACATTGTGCTGGCATGCAAATAAGAGGAACCGTCTGCTGAGAGTAGATCTGTACTGAAAGATTAACGAAAGTACAGGAAACGGTTTGGAGCTATCATTAAAGTAAAAGCCTTGGAAAGTATATCAAAAGAACAGACTAAAAAGCACATGGGGGAAAAGAAATGATTTCTCATGCTTCATATTGCTTTCACCATGGTGGGTGAGAGGAAGTGAGGGATATACCATGGACAGAGTGACAGGGAAAGGTCGCATGTGGAACTGGAAATGCAACTGGAAATGTTCTTCAAAATGGGTACTATCAATAAGCAGTCTGATGAGGCCTCGTAAGACCTGTTTCCTGATGAACCCTTAAGACACTCAAAATCTAAATCTGTGGCAGGCAGTGCTTGTGCTTACCTTCACACACACTGAAGATTTTGCAAAGTGACTAGTCAACATTGTGGGCAAAACCCTCTATACAGCTCAGAACTAGACTGTAATCTTTTGCATGCTTGCTACTTAGGTTCCAGTTGAGACTTGATTGTCATCTTGTTTCACTCAGTGTAAACTATTCTGAGGTCCAATCATCACTTCAGCTGCACACAGTTCTCCCATTTTCAGGCTGGACCTGGAGCTTGAAATCCTATGCACACTGACAGAAATTACGCTAGCACCTCTGGCATATCCATCATCTAGGTATCTCCTCATGCTGGGACCAATAGCAAATATAGCCAGAAATGAAACAATGTCCTTGAAGTAACATGTTTGGAAGAGAAACATCTTGGAGAATATAAAAAAGTATTAAAATAATAAAAATCTAACTTGTTAGGTATCTGTCTTCCAGGGAGATGCTGGTCGTGCTGAGGTTTTAAAGACCCTTGAAATCTCAGTTGATATCTGCTGTTCTTTCAACTCATGAATGGTGATAGCCAACATGGTTTCACGAAGGGTAAATCGTGCCTGACAAGTTTGGTGGCCTTCTAAGATGCAGTGACAGCATTGGTAGATAAGGGAAGAGGAACTGACATCATCTACCTGGACTTGTGCAAAGCATTTGACACTGTCCCACACGACATCCTTGTCTCTAAACTGGAGAGACATGGATTTGATGGATGGACCACTCAGTGGGTAAGCAATTGACTGGATGGTCACACTCAAAGAGTTGTGGTCAATGGCTCAGTGTGCAAGTGGAAAGCAGTGACCAGTGCCATTCCTCAGGGGTTGGTATTGGGATCAGCGCTGTTTAACATTATTATTGGTGACATAGACAGTGGGATTAAGTGCATCCTCAACAAGTCTGCCAAGGACACCAAGCTGTGATGTGGTCAATGTGCTGGAGGGAAGGGATGTGCCATGCAGAGGGACCTGGACAGGCTGGAGAGGTGGGGCCGTGCAAACATGAAGTTCAACAAGGCCAAGTGCAAGGTCCTGCCCATGGGTCAGGGCAATCCCAAGCACAAGTACAGGCTGGGCAATGAGTGGTTTGAAAGCAGCCCTATGGAGAAGGACTTGGGGTGTTGGTTGATGAGAAGCTCAACATGAGGTAACAATGTCCGCTCACAGCCCAGAAACTAACTGGATCCTGGGCTGCATCAAGAGAAGTGTGGCCAGAAGGTCGAAGGAGATGATTCTGCCCCTCTACTCCACTTTTGTGAGAACACACCTGGAGTATTGTGTCCAGCTCTGGGGCAGCCAATAGAAGAAGGACATAGACTTGATGAAGCATGTCCAGAGGAGTTCCACAAAGCTGCTCAGGGGACTGAAGCCTCCCTTATGAGGACAGGCTGAGAGAGTTGGGGTTGTTCAACATAGAGAAGAGAAGGCTCCGGGGAGACCTTGTAGTGGCCTTCCAGTACTTATAGGGGGCTACAAGAAAGATAGGGAGGGAGTCTTTATCAGGGAGTGTTGTGATAGGATGAGGGGTAATGTCTTTAAACTGCAAGAGGGTAGATTTAGATTAGATGTAAGAAAGAAGTTCTTCACTGTGAGGGTGACTGGCACAGGTTACCCAGAGCAGCTGTGGCTTCCCCCTCCCTGGAATTGTTCAGGGGCAGGTTGGACGGGGCTTTGAGCAACCTGATCTAGAGGAAGGTGTCCCTGCCCGTGGCAGGGGGTTGGAACTGGATTATCTTGAAAGTCCCTTCCAACACAAACCATGCTATGATTCTATGAATCTGTTATCACTCCAGCATCTAAGTCTGAGACTTCTAAGGATCACCTTCTGCCAAGACAAAAATCACACTTTTATTACCCTGACTGCCTCTAACCCCCAGCTTTATCAATGAGGCTAGTAATCCATTGGAAATGGGAGGTAAGAGCCTTACTGAAGGCTTTTTGGAGTGTTTTTTTGGAGCACTTCTATGTGAAACCAACAGTCCCCCACAATAGTTCAATAGATGCTAATTCTGTGTCACAAGCCTGGTCACAGAAAGTGAGATTTTTCTCACCTAATTGTATCTGCCAAGTTTATAATCTAACTTAGTCACACAGGGCATTCTTTCATCATGGACAGAAAGGAGTAGGTGTCAGCAGGGGATAACATTTTCCCTACCTTTGGAATTTACTTTAGACTTGAACAACTTAACTTTTAAGCACCCAACATGGTTGAGATCCATCCTATCTGTAGTATTAATGAATTCTGTTCCATTTTCATAGCCTTTTACTTACTATTTACATATATGGTATCTTTAGACACTTCAGTAATAATAAAAGAACAAAATGTAACCCAGATTTGAGACAAAGTCCTGTTGGAAACCTAATTATTGCTTAACCTAACTTTTTGCTGGTGTCCTACAAGTTAACATTGTTACTCCTGCTAGATGCCATGCATTTGCAGCTTATTCATTCAGCTGCATTTTCCAGCGAACAGGGCACATTCCTTCATTGGTCACAGATGCCTTGTAAAACAGATGATTAATTTTAAGATGGTCCTTTGTGAATCAGCTCTGATTTGTAAAATCTTCAACTGTTCAGGTAACTTTTATTCAAGACATTCCCCAGGTTCTTAGTTGTACATCTTCTGACACAAGCTGATGCTTTTCTATTTCTCCTTCAGGTAACAGGTCAGTAGGCTGCTACCGCTCTCTTCTGTTGTAAATCTGGAAAACTGGTAAATCCTGGAAATTGCATTTGGCACTCAGGAATATGATGCATTTTGAGAAGCTGAGATCGCAGCAGCCAAGAGTAACCTCCCAAAATAAGGTGTGTAATGCTCCTGTGTGGAACTTGAATCCATTGCAGAAGCTTTGTGTTTTCACTGTGAGTCTGAAATCTTACCTAAAAAAATAGAATTGGTTGGGTTTATCTTCTTTTTATTTTCTGTTTCACCTACTTAAAAAGGATGAGCATGCATGTGAATGTATTAGAAAAATCCAGTAAGTAGAAATACCATACAGAACTGTCACATTACTGTTATTAAAGTACAAGGAGGTGCAAGCCGGAATTTTAACTCTATATTCAAATTCCTCCAGAATTCAGATATGTTTCAAAGTGCTTAATTAGATATCATCCATTGAAAAGAAGATGTCACTAACTGCTGGAGTTGGTGGTTGAATACACAAGCTGTGGAGGTGAATGGGTGACTGTGTCAGGAGGTGGGATTTCCAGTATTGCTGTCAAGCCTCCAGCATTTCTTTTTTTAACTCAGAGACCCTTCTTCCACTTTCTCTGTATTTGAAAGTAATTAAATGTCCAAAGTGACAGCTCCTGCAACACTTCTGCCTTTAATCCTCTGCTGGTCTATGTATTCTAGTCTATGCATGTAAGGTGAGAATATGCAGGTCTGCCCAAAGCAGCAATTGCAAATACTAGGGTAAAATCTTAGTCACATGGTGGATCATTTAATTGCTTCTTTGCAATATAATCAGGAAGTTACGGCGGTAATATGGGAATGCAATGAATCTTTTGAATATTTATTTGCTGGAGCTGCAGATCCTCATATCTCTCAGCAAATTGCTGAGAGATTGTGGGACTGTTTACGAGGAAAAGGGTTGGTTTCTGCAGCAAACTACCCGAGCACGTGTTTTCTTAAAGCAGCAGAAGCTATGAAAATGATGCTTCTCCAAGGGATGTGGCTGTTAACTCCCTATGACCGCTCATACTTTGGCAGAAATTCACATCAGTTGGTTGAGGAAGTGAAAGGGAACAATGGAAAAATAGGCAAACACTCTAGGATTCGAGGAACTGAAATATAGAAATATAACTTTTCTGGTAAAGTTAGTGCAAACAGCTGAAGATTTATTGATTGCAACCCATATTGCAGTGGTCCCTGAGCTAGCACTTTAATAAAGCCAGGGAAAATGACAACTAAAAGGAGCCCCAGAAATCATAAATCTCAGTGTATGTGCCGAATGGCGTGGAGAAAATAATCAGCAAAACCCAGTCAACTCCATCTCAATTTGGAAGCATAGAAAGTACCATTTGGGGAGGACAGAGGGGCAGAAAACCTTGGCTTATTCAGTCTCGCCTATTTCAGATGGCAGCCAGCACCAGATGCTTCGGAAAAACATGTAGGAAATTCCACAGCAGGCACATGGGGGAATAATTTGTCCCCATCTCCTTGCCAGGAAGATCTCATGCTAATCCTTAAAATTTAAGAATATTTTTACAACTTGAAGCATCAGTTTTTATATTGTTCCCAAAATTCCGTTTAAGTGTTAGATGGTATAAGTGAATAGTCAAAATCTTGTTTGAAACCTGTTAAACCTAATTTTTCTTGGGATTTTTTTGCAAAGTTTTAAATGTCCACTTAGCTTTAAGGAATATTGCAGGTTTATTATTCTTACTTTTGCAATGACCTGAGCTGATCAGGTTTTCTTCAAGCAGCCATTTCTCAGTGTTCAAAATACTACGTACAAGAATTATAAAAAGAGACAACTCCCCTCATTTTGCAAGGTGCAGCCTACACATCTTATTCTTGTCTTCCCGCAGTTGCCAAAAAGAGAGCACCCATTTCAGAGATGTGGCTAGGTCTGTGCCTGGGGTAGACTTTTTGCGTAGGATCCAGTTTGCCTAACTTGCCCCTCATTTTTGAAGATGTAGGCTGGGACAGGAACCAAGCACTGGGACTTAATTATTTGGAGAGTTTAATTCTGGAATGATCCTAGAAACATTTTCCTCCAATACACAGACTTTTCCATGCAGTTCCTAGGGAAAGTTTGCATGACAGCATAGCCTAGGTGAGAGAAACCTTTGCCATTACTGTTTTAAAGGAAGCTACCCCATTTTGGAGGGTAAGACAGCTGACTGCAGCATGCATACACGGTGTGCAGTGTCAGCCTCAGTGACAAAGAATTGTCCCAAACACGTCTAATAAATTGGTACATATGTAGCCTTGAGAACCCACCCTTCACGAGTACTTCTTATACAGTCAGTGGAGGCAAGTGCTTTTAAACTCCTCCCACAGGAACTGTCATGTCTAAATTGTGCCAACAGATTTTTCTATTGGGAAGATCTACTGATGAGACACAGAATTTAATCTACTTTAGCCCTGACACTTTCTTAGCACCTGAAATTGCAGTGCAAATCCTGTTAGGCAACAGGGATCCCATACTTTATCGATTAACTCCAATAAACTGGGTAACAGGAACACTACTGTTATATTTTCCTTTCATTTTCAATGACTTTGTTTTGAAAGAATTAAGGAAAAAGTAAAAACTAAACCTGAATTTGCAGGCTTTTATCTAAGCAAAAATGGAAGAATGGTTTTTAAATTAATTTCTCATTTAAAAAAAAAAAAAGAAAAACAGCACCAGTGGGTTTGTGTTGTGATAACATCTAGAGGTTTCGGTCAGAATTTTAAATTCAGATGCCTCTGAGCAAACATGTACAATAAGGGAGCTCTTGGCCCATAGAGCCCTGGAAATGAACCAAATAGTCAAAGATGGAAGAATAAAACAAAGGTCTGGAAAGTACAGTGTTGTGTTTGAGATTGACTGACTAAAAATTTTTTAAATTAAGAGATGTAGAGCCACAGAAGTCATTAATTAATCAGACTGTCAGAACTAACTGCTAGGTAAAATATATCTGCTGATAAATGTATAACTGCCAGTAAAATATGTCCTTCACTTTAGCAGCAGAAAAGGAAAAGCAAAGGAAGCTCTGGAGGAACAATGCCTGAGATGTGCTCTTAATTACCCTGATCAGACACTGGCAATTGCATATCATATGCTGTACACCAGTGTCAGCAAGGAGCAACAACTGTTTAATTAATATTTAGGAGCATTCATATTCACGTTAATCTTACTGCCTTTGTAGGGGAAAACAAAAGCTACGGTATACTTAATGATTTCCTTGGCACTGCTGAAAAACACCACTACCATTTACATCATGCTCATGCCAATGCATGAAATCCCACCCAGCTACCAGCTCCACTTTCTGTATCACCTGTTTATGAGTTGGGTGGTTTTGCTTATTTCCATTTTATCTAAAGATCTATTAGGATTTTGAAGACTGTGTTCCTCTCACTCTGAGACTTTGCTGACTCTTTTCACCTGACGTTTTATTTAGGTTGTCTTTTGTACTCAGAGGTTTTCATGCATGGGTGACCACGTGGCAAAGTTTGTTATTAATTAATCAATCCGTATTTTTTTAAAAAGCACACCATAGCATATGTGAAATTGAATAGTAATAGAGTCTGGAGTGCACTTTTTTGGTCTTCTTAAAAGCAGTATTTTACACTTTTATAGCATCTTACCTTTGGACAGAATCTGAAGATTCTGCAATGGTACTGAAATTAAGAGTCAATCGATCAAGTAATGTTAATAATTACTTAAAAATGTTTAACAGAGATAAAGCAAAGAGATCTCAGGCTTAGACCTATACAAGAGGAAACATTGCTTTGACTAGCAGTTAATGCAGAGAGAAAGCTTATCTGAAAAAGCCAAGAAGTTGTCTGTTTCTGAAAAAACTCATGTTAAATTTTCTTATCCCCTTTCACACATGGATTTTACAACTACAGTGAGGAATAAAGTCAGCTTCTCAATATTTCCACTGTACATGCAGTTGATGCTGATCATAAATCCACTGACTATAAAGTCTGAAAGACCCACAAGGATCACTGACTTCATGAATAAAAGATGCTGAAGAATGGATGACACTTCTTTTTGAAAAACTGTTGATCTTGAATTTGAAATTAGCAGCAAATATCAAAGATCTATTTTCCCATACAAGCATTTCTTAGAGTTGAACAACCTTTTCTTATTAAGGCTAAATTAATAAAATCTTTCTCTCTCAAGGTTCTGCTCCAAATCTTCTCTAATTTATCAAGGTGTTATTCCAGTTTTAGACAGTGCTTCCATATAGAAGTTATCTTCTTCTCCAAGTTCCATTCTCTACACCTACAAAAGTTTCTTGACGTGCAGTGTCACACAGGGAGATGATGTGATGAGTCACAGATGGCACAGTTTCTTTGTATAGTGGTGGTCTGCATGTTTTGCCAGGCACTGAAATGGCTTTTAAGATTTTGATTGAAGAGGTGAGCAGAGACAGTGCTCTGTCTCTTGCTCCCTGGTCAGTGCATTCTCACTACACAATCAACAGCCAGCAAACAGAAATGCTTCAAGGAGTAGTATTTGTAGATTCAGGTCTCCTTCCAGCTCAGCAATCTTGCTACTGATCTGTGGAGTTGGGCTGGCTTTTATTTGTCCTTTTTTTCTGCACACATGATTTTTCCATTCCTAGTCCAGCAGCTCAGCTTCTGGATGAGAGATGATAGGTGCTCAGATCTAGATTTACACACACTTTATGGTTAGGAAAATATCCTGTAACAAGTGATGTGATCTCCTCTATTTATAAATACACTTTTAACTGTTACCAAATGTTGGCTACATCTCACAAAAGTAGGTCACATTTAGGGTCAAAAATTATATGAATTGCCTGAAAAACATCAGTCGATGTTGTATGAATTCCAGCTTATTATTTGGATAAGATGAAACATGTGTAAGAAAAGTAGAAGATTATGATAATTACCTGAGATCAACAGAAAGTAATGGAAAGTTTCTGAAAAAAAATGCAATACATGTTAGCTTCAAGAATGCTTCCTATAAGAATAAATTTGAATTTAGACTACAGAGCCTTTGGTATCAACATCTGTGTATCTGTATCTGTGAATGTTTTGAAGCTTTTAATGAGATCTGATTGCTAAATATCAGAACTGGAAAGAGGGAAGAGAGTGAAAAAGAAAGTAAAACTGAGAAAATACTTGGTGCAGCAAACTTCTGTCTGGCAAGTTTCCCCACAATATCTCAGATAAGTGAATTAAACTACATACCTATTGACTGTAAATAAAATAAAGTTCCACTTCTCAAAGAAAACCCCAGAATCAATAACTTGAAATGAAAGTGACGTTAATACATGACGAAAACAATGAAATAATTCTATAATAACAATTCATTAATATTCACACATTCAGAAAGCCTTTTTTTCATGAGAGGTACAGTATTCCCCAAGTTAACTGTAAAGGTATACATATCAGACAAAAGTAACTGCAAAACAAGCACAGAGAAACTCTGTGTCTGCAACCAGAGGCACAGGGCTGCAGTCACCCTGATCAAGCTCTTGTCTGTGCTCCTGCAGTGCACCAGCAGTAAAGAGCTGCCAAGGGCAGGCGGGACAGAAGATGAGCTCACAGCACTCTGTTGTTTGTAGCTGGAGAAATTGGAAGTGTCTTTTTTCAGCTGTCAGCCAGCAGTTTTCTACATGGAGAGAGAGTTTAGGGGTCTGATAGATGGGCTTCTGTGAATTTCTCTGCAGTGGTTGATTATTGCCATCTGATTGTTTCACCGGCCTGCCAGAAGTTACCATTCCTGTCGCAATGGTAGCAGAGGAGGATGTGAGCTCACATTTAGCAATTCCTATTTGTATTCTGTGTTTTTGTCCAGACCAACCTCCCCAGGCAATGTAAGTCTAGATATTAGCTTGGGAATCAGTGGCTGGTGCAGTTACCCCTCAAAAGCCTGAGTTATAACCTCTGACACACAGTTGGGAGGGGCAGAAACATCTAAAACAAGTCCTTGGAGCTTGCTTTTCAGCTTGTTTCAAGGCAATTCTCCTTTCTCTAAGAGTCTCCAGCTCTGGCAAGCATCAAGTGAACGGTTTCCGACCAGTTCCTGAGGTTGATATGACAGCCTCGCTTGTACTGTAATTGTCCTAGCTCCTTAATACTCATTTATACATTGCATGAGAACGTTGCTTACCCACTGGTAATAGATTGTCATCATTCACAAAGACAAATATTACAGAAGTTGACAAAAAGTTTTGAAAATGAATGAATGCAATAGAGGTCAATTCTCCAGCATTCTGAACGCATCTTAAAAGATGGTGACATTGATTTTTGCTATGTATATCCCATTAGGAGTAATTGGGTCAGGAAGACATTTATGCATCTAATATACTTGTATGACTTTCAGTGATGAAACTGGGAGTTGGGTTCAGATTAGAGTGTTATTGGAAGTGCTTCTGAACCAGTTCAAATTCTAAGAACAGCAGAATAAATGTGGCTTAATGCTTTGCAGTAAATCTCATGACATTTTTTTATTGACTCTAAAATTCTAATGATATCCAGGAAATGCAAACTGAGAAAAGCTGATGTGATGTAACAAAACCTCCTATAAATGTTATGGAACTTATATGCATTAGTATCTCTAAAGTCGTTTTATTATAACAAAATGTAGTAATTTTTATACTCTCTAAGTAGATTTTAATGGACGTTTGAAATTCATTAGAGTGTTTTAGTCATCCAGAAAAATTACAATTAATATCTTTTGCTTAAGGAACCAAATCCTGGTGGTGGATCATGTTGCAGTGAGAGTGTGGTAGGTCTTTCAGCTATGTAAACCATCTGTGCCCCAAGTTCAGCAGCACAAGAGACTATTGACCAGGTGCACAAAGGAGCGAGAGATATTGCTTGACCATGGTAGCCTTGGTTTCCAATTTCCAGAAAGGTGTTGTGTCAAAAATGCCAGCAACAAAAGGTGAAAAGCAGAAGGCTTTCAGGAGGAAGTGAGGCCTCGTGAAAGGAGTTCTCTGTCTTTCCCAGACAGTCCTATACTGATCATGATATTGTCTTTTCCTTCAGCTGAAGCTGTTCCCTGAGAGTCAAGCCCCTGCCACAGCTCTCATGCATCTGAGCTTTGCTCTAGAGCAGGATAAAATGCTTTAAAATCTAATAAATTAAGGAAAAATAATGTTTCAGAGTAATTAGCAGCTGCCTGTCAACAGCTAGCAAACAGACTTTCAAAACAGTCTCTCTTCTTTTGTAAACATTTTGAAGAAAAAAAGAACTATTGGAATGTTTTGTATAAATGCTTTCAAGAGAAAGAGCTCTCCTTTGAGTGAGATATTTTGTTTCATCTTTTCACAAATATTGAAAATGGTGTTTGCATGTTGAAACTGAAGTTCTTTAAAAAATAGAATAAAGAACTTTAAATAATCCACAAATGAAACAGTTATTCAAAATGAAGCAAAAATGGGATTATTTTTCAAGTCAGTCACTAAATATATCTATAATAACTGTAAAACTATTTCTACTAGTAGTAATACTACTGCACTATTATATAACTAAAACTGGGGGGTTTAGCTATTTGGTCATAAATCTGGAGGATCTTGGGTGATAACATTCTCTTTTACTCGGATCCTGCACAGGAAGACCTCATAAGAGTACTGCCTCAGCTTGTTCCCTAGTATGAACAAGAACGTGTATTTTGGCTGTTTCTGCTCCTCTTGCAAGCAAAGTAGATAATAGGATGTGTTGGCCCAAAACACGTTTCCATACATGGCTTGTTAATATCTGCTTCAACTATTCCATCTAGTGGAATTTTACCTCTATTGTCTTCTCCAAACTGAAATGTCATTAATCCAGTGAGGATTACTTGTTATTCATGTGCTAGTGCTTCAAAGTGGGATTTCTGTTGTGTAATCCCATACATCCTGCTCAGTCTGCAAGAGCTATCCCACAGGTCCTAGGCTAAACCCTTCCAAGTTTTTCTTTCTGTAAGACAAAAATGAGAAAAATGATGGATTTATGTATCTGTTATTTTGGTACTCCTGTACATTTGCCATATTTTGTGACTCTATATTCACATGTGATACCCCATCCACGTAACAGCTGAAAGGCAGTAGAGGTGATTACAGCCAGGAATTGCTTTCCCACTGGTGACTCTTATCTTTCTGCAGAACTTAAACAGGCTGTCTGAGGCTGCTAGCCTTCCAAATCTTTCTTATCCTTGTGTCCAAACTTCTCTGAATTAGTAGATATCTACTTTGAAATGTAATATCAAGGAAAATGTAAGAATAGAAAGTGGAAACATATCTAGTGTCTTTTGAGTATTGCTGAGTCAACAGCTTGTCTTTGACACAAAACAAAATCCCCTTAGACCAGTCCTTTCATAGACTCAGTCTCCTCTCTAATGCTGTTAATATCCCACCTCCTTCCTCTGTTGTCAATCTTTCTTCCTCTCATTTCAATGCTTTTGTTCACATTGCACCCATGTTTTGGACTCTTTTCCCATCTTGTTGTCAACCATCCACTCTCTTTTTGACTGTTTTAGGAGAGTCAGCTGTGTTCTTAATTCAATGAACACACACAGCCTTTGTCAATGAGAAATCCAGGGCATGTGGTCTGCTCCTCAAGGCAGAGCCTATAGCCTCTCTGAGTCATGAGCATTACAACCATCTGAGGGGATTAATAATAATAAATTCCCAATATTGAGTAATTTCTATATAAGAAGAAGGCTGGGGTGTTTTTTTTTATTTTCTGGAAAGGCATTAACATATTATTGCTGTTAGCATGCAGAAGACAACTTGTTTATTGCTAATTAACCACCTACAGAGCAGGTGCTTAACCTGAACTACACCTTTCAAGGGAATATCCAGAGGCTAAATTTACCAGGCATCTTTATAAGTATTAAGTACCTACATTTACTACTGAGCAGTAACAAATTATTTCAGAAATGCCCTAGGTGAGGGAAAATAGTTTGGGGAAACAGAATGTTAATTAGAGTCAGGAAGTTCAGAGCCAGATGTTTCATGGCAGGGAACCATGCTGTGTACATGGTAAGGTATGGGAGCTGTGTGCTGTGAATCTGTTTGTGTAAATGGAAGGATCCTGAGGCTCATAAAGGTGGTCTACTATCCCAGTAACAATGGTAAATCTGTTGTCCTTAGCTTTGCAATTTGCTAAGTGTTAGGGTTGTCATTCAGGTAGAGTGACACTACATGGGGGATGTTGACAAAGAAATTTCTTCTTATTGGAAGAGCAGCTGGTATTGATTTTCAAGAACATGACTGCTAATGCCAAGGGGTAACCTTCATTTTTTCTCCAGCTGCAGAATATTAGTGATCCTCATAATTAGGAAGATTTCTCATAACCAAAGAATTTACTGTACAATGTTGTCCCACAACACTGTTGTACCTCACTCTTGTATGCAAGTGAAATATTTCTTACACCTGCTCTCTTTGTCTGTAAGGATCATAATTTAGATGGTAGAATGCAAAATAGCCCTGCAAACAGCACTAGTCTTCAGTGCTCTTTTACAAAAGAGAAGGATCCTTTTCCAACAGCAAGGCTAAGTGTCTTGAGTTATATTTGCATGTGTAATTTTGTGCTTCATTGCCCCTAATGTGCACTTACAAGGTATTATTTTTGAGCACAGCTATAACTGATTGGAACACAAACCACTGGGTTTATCACCTCTTGGACTTGGATTTGTGTCTTATCCTTAGACAAATACATATGGAAAGCTTTGCTCACTGCATTGCATATTGCAGCTTACTCCCCAAATGTACAATACATAATTCAACAGAGTCTGGTGTAGTTGTCAGCTTTTCCTCAGAAAGAAACCAGCTGTTTAGAAGGCTGAAGCAATAAAGCATTTTTGGAAGAGCTTCCCCTCATGGATTTCTACAGCTTCTCTCAGCTCATATTACTAAGACAGATACAGTAACAAATTTACAGAAAAGGGATGAAATCTGGATTTAAAGCCAAATGAGGGTTTCTGACTCCACTGACTTTCTCCACTCTTTGACTTATGGTTATATATGTGACATAGAGGAAAAAGATTGCAGTCTAGTGGTTCTCATGCTTATTTACACTTTTTGTGTCTAGAGAAGTTCATATGTTCTCAAGGACCTGTGTGTGACACTGAGTCACTGAGACACAGACTTATAAAAGGTATTTCATACAGCCACAAAATGTATACTTAGAAGGCATTGAGTGTGTACCTTGACTATCATACCAGGAATCCCTGGTCCCCAGGGCAGTCAGAGTGTCTCACATCTGTCCTGTTCAATGACATTACCTTCTGGAAAGGACTAGCTTTGTTCAGGTGGTGCATTAATGACACAAATATTTGCTTGATGGCTACAGGACAGCCGTTTTGTGTCTCTTTGCACATAAGCCTTCCCAGCTCACATAACTTTCCACATGTATGTCCTACCACAGGGTGTGGTGGTGGAGTGTCCCGTGTATATGTTCCACAATATCATGTCCTGTATTGGGGCACTTCATGCCACACATGCTGAAAGGCTTTCTTTAGTGCTCTTTAGTGCTGAAGTATGATTTTAGTACAGGGCTAGCAATGCATAATCAGAAGCACATTGCTTGAACCCTCATGGTCATCAAATCAGCTGTTAAACACAATGTAGACAAACATGACATTTAAGATGTAAACAAGCTCTTCTGAATTCATCCTCACAGAGAAAAATCCTGAAATATTGATAGACTTCTTTACTCTCCAACTCCTTCTCCATAGAAAATACAGAAATATGAATTATATTTCTCCTGAGTCCTTCTCTCACATCTCCTTATTATAAAATACCACACAGATAAAGTGTAAATTAGTTCTATCAATCCTCACAGCTATTAAAAATACATACATGAATTCACATTTCTCTTCCCTCTCACACCTATGCATTAAACCATGATATCTCTTTAAAGCGTCCACTACACTTGTGAGCCCAGTCTTTCTCATCTATAATATCTGTGGGGTTACAACAGGGTCAGGCATGCAAAATGAAAAGTCTCTATAAGACCAAACAATTAAACTCCCTATGTAGGCAGTCAGGACCTGTCAGCAATTGCTCCCCTCCCATATCTTTGTTACCTGGATATGAGACACTGAGATAGTCTGTGTCCTCCACAGTGTCCCTGTGAGAGAGGAAAATATGCAAGGACCCCAACCTCTGATGGGCATTTCATTTAGAATGACCAATCTATCATCAAATATATACTTTTTAAAAAATATGTATATGTGGAATAATTCTAACAAAAGGCCAGTCTAGTGCAGAAATAAATATGTAATCAGTCTAACCATAGTTTAAAGAAAGTCCTTCTCCTGCTCACCAGTGTGCTGAAGAGGTGTCTTGTTGAAACAAAAGAAGGAAAAATAAAAAGATGTATACATGCCTCTACCTGCTTTCAGCAAGGCTGCATTGCTGGTAATTTGGTCTATGGGGTGAAGAACTATCATCTTCTTTGGGGGTAGCAGTGGTTGAAGAGAACACTTTTGGGAAAGTAGGGACTGGGGAAAGAGTGACCCATCATAAGAAAGGCTGTTCGCAGAATTGCAGAATTGTCTAGGTTGGAAAAGACCTTGAAGATCATTCAGTCCAACCATTAACCTAACACTGACATTTCCCAACTACACCAGATCCCTAAGTGCTGTCTCCTTCTGTAGCTTCTTACTCAAGGCACAGAAAAAAATAATAGGATAGGAAGACCATGGGTTACCAATATCAACTGCCAGTCCATTCACTTCTGCTTCCTTTACAATGGGGTAGTGACATACATCCTCTGCACAGCTTGTGTTCTGGCACCTATGTGTCAATGAGCTTTTGCAATCCGTGTGTCTTGTGGTGTACATCCTCCTGAAGAATTTGCCTGGATAGAGGTGGCCATGCTGTTGGGAGTTGGGTAGCAACATGCAGTGGTAGAAAATGGCAATCAGGGTCATGATCTTATCTTCAGATGTATCTGTGAAATTACTAAAAGCAAGTGCATCAGCACCTAGAGACAGACAGGTGTTGCACTGATGTCCATGCCCTGCCACCCTGCAGAGTCTGTTCCCTTGGATCAACAGCAAAACTTTGTAACTTTGTGTGTGGGTACCTGCCTTTTTCAACTTGCTGACAGTGTTAATATATCAGTAGTCAGACAGGCACATCAATTATCTCAAAATCAAACAGCTTAAGAGAAAAAAATAGAAGTAGCAAGATTTGATTTGAAACCATCCAATCAGGCCCTATCTGGAAAAGACATACAGCTTTAATGTCTGCTGAGACTTCATCTCTGCTGCTGGCTAGTTTGCTCCTGGAAGGATATATAAGGAAAAATTTTTCTTTTTGTTGCTCCATGCAGTTCTGTTGACTTTAATGGGATAGGAAAGATTACTAAAGATGAAAATGTGGTTTGCAACTCCACTTCCATTAGCAGGCCATACAACTTTAATAAAATATAGGGTGAAAGTTCTTTAAGAATGACAAAGCACCTGGACATTCTCAAACTGTTGTCTCTGCCTGGCTGATTTGTCAGACATTCTCTTCACACAATTGATACAAGTGATGATGGGATAACTGCGGCACAGTCTGTGCTCTCATCATCTACCATGTCTGCTACTAACTTGTTCATGTTAGAATTATCCCTCTATGTTTAACAAACAATTTAATGGTGGTTTTTATCACATCTGTTTTGCACCCATCAACACGATACTGCCAATTTCCCCTCTGAAATTCAATTTTTGAGATCATTGGTGAATTTCTTCTAGTTCAGATTCATGATTTGCATGCTTTCTGTGAGTGTATACAGATTTTTGTTCTCCTTTGTACTGTGTATGAGGCATGAAACACCCTCCACAGCTCTGGAGAATAGCTTGTACATCTTACTATCCACTTACTAACACTTATTTTTTATTAAGGCTAGATTAGGCATGGATTCTGTGAAATAAAATTCAGTATCAGAGAATAGCTTATATATAAAGCTATTCTATATCAAATCTACAGCAAGGATATCATGTTAATACAGATTCACTGAGGAAGTATTAATACTGAAAAATGAAACATACATTTGCAGTGCAAAGTTTCTCTCTTTTTCTTAGTTTTCCTCTCCCCTCTGCTCCCTGCTCTGCTTTGAAGAAAAGTGCCATAGAGACTTTTCAGCATTCAGTTTGTAGAATCTCATAAAAACAATGTGATTGAAATTCTCCAGACACAGCTTGGCTTCAAGATGTAAATAATGTGCTGATACTGATTTCCGGAAGCTCACTAGAAGCATTACAATTGCAACTTAACTATTCTCGGGGGAAAAAAAAAAAAAAAAAAAAAAAAAAAAAAAAAAAAAATCAAGAAGGGATCAACATTATTACTGCCAGCAAGTTCAATCTTGTAAAGCTTCTTCCCTGAAAGACAAGCTTAAGCTTGCCTGAGCATTTCCTCAACCATGATTTATGTTTGAATTTACTACATGTTGGCAAGATTTTGCAGTCCATTCAGCCCAAGCTCAGACTCAACGACCAATGAAGCAAAATAAATACTGCAGGGTAATATTTACGGGAGGTCAAAGTAGTACAAATGAATAAGATCAAATTTGTTATGTAATTATTTGTTATATAATTATTATTTTTGCTTACACTTGCTGACCATTTAGATTAAAAAAAGTATCCATTTGTACATCTGGCATGCACAAAAGGAGGCTACATGGCTTCAGATATCTACAGCTCCAAGGATTAAGATAATAATTTGGTTTATTATGACTGTCTGGGTTGCTTGGCCTAGCTGAGATGTGAAGAAGCATGTGTCAGGTATTTTATTTTCCATTGAAATGGCTCTATGTGGGCCAACAGGGCAGCAAGTGTGATTCATTAAGAACATTCACCATCATTTTCTGGATCTGAGGGAAAAGATTAGCGAGGAGAGAAGAATGACAAAAAACCCCAACCAACCCTGTAAGAGAACTGCATATTTCCTCTGTAATAGATCTCCAGGTACTGACCAAATATTTTCTGAATCCTTTCAGAGTCAGTGTAGTTATCTATAGAGTTGCCCACATCTGTCACCCAGAAGATGAGCTTTGCTTGCTTTGTATATATATATATATATATATATATATATACTGGTATAGCTTATTCATTTCACTATTCAGGAGGAAGTTGGGATCACATAGGTGCTTTTTTTTTTTTTTTTTTTTGCAGTGGCTCTGTCCTCTCTGTGGTGGTAGTACCTGTAGTTCTGTGTGAAGAGGTACATACACATTTTGTGTGCAACCATGCCCCAGTCAAGAGTAACTTTTAAACTCAGAGTAAAAAAGGTAAATGACTAAAATAATGGTTTACTAAAACAGGTAACAATTATTGTCAGATTAAATTAGAACCATTTAGGAAGTTGGATCTTTTCTGAAAACATCTCTGAGAAGCATTGCTCATCAGAAAGATTATGGTTGCTCCCACAGGTTTATTCTCTGCTGAAAACTTCCTCCATCTGTAGAGAAATCTCCCTTTATATAAATACACGCTGGGGAAGCTCTCTATACAAATAAATACATATGTTTACCACTTTCTACAAATACCTAGGAGCTTTGCCCATTAGGATCTTACATGTTTCTCTGGTCTTTCCTTGCAGCCCAACTATCTCTACAGAAGGGACAAGTCAGTGTTATCCAAACTAGCTCTCTATAGTAGGTTAAGAGTTACCGCAATTCAGCTGTCCACAATTGTCCTTCAGTCAAAATGTAGGAACTCGTGATGTAAATGTGGACAATCCACTTCTGTGTGAAATAAGGCAGATTTTGTTCAACCACTGTTGCAGGACTGATTGTGTGTACCTATGGTTGTTCCCTTCTTACTCTGGTATCCTTGTTTTACAGGCAAATGGACCTGGCATCTCATACTATGTCTTTCCTGAACAGTGGAAACCTTTGGTCAGTTTTGGCCTTCCTTTTATCCCCTTTCACAATTCTGATTGTTCCCTGTAACTCAAGCAAGCGGCAAGGAAGAACTATGTGTAATGACCTATTAAGACTCTTCTTAGATACGGGGTATTCTGACAGTAGGATCTGAGATGCATTGAGCCTGGTGCTTGACACTAAGGTCCTGATTTTCTGTCACATACAATCTTGTTTTATTATTTTCACCAGCACAGTTGAACATCAGTCATTTGCTTTCTTGCCCGGGAGCATTCTGGATCCTGTTTTCACTTGCTCTGTAATGACTTCCATCACTGATGGGACATCAGTGAACCATGCAGAGAGACATCATGCTGTTAAACTCTCAGTCAGTGTTTCTACTTCTGTTGCTTAAACTGGGAGGTAAATCTCTGGAATTGGCTGCATCTATATTTTGTGAAGATATGAATGCTAGATTCCTCCTGAAACCCAGTTTCTTGGGCAGGATTCATCTGACCAATGATAAAAATCTACAACGTTGATATTAATGCCTGGACAGACCTCCTTACAACACCTTCAGAGCATATTATTTCCATGGTGTGATTCACTTCATTTTAAACTAGACATCTAAAATAGGTCAGATGAGTCAATACTTTACAACTGGCTGTTTCTCTCCTCTGCTCAAACAAGTCTTCTGCTATGAGCTCATCCCCTTTGCAAGAGTTCAAAGTTAGGCTAACACAAACCCCAAGATGTGTTTGCATCTTCTGTGTAGGAAGGCTGAACAAAGATTTCCAGAAAATTTGATGGTCCTTTGGCAGGTAACTGGGACCTTTCCAAGGGGGAATTCAGACCAACTTGTGATGAGCAGGTGAAAAAGCTGCCATCAGATCAGGCACAGAATAGCAGGGCACACTCACAGAGTAAGTGGGTGTTGCTCAAAGTGCTCTACAGTGGACAGGCTGCACCTGAGCTTTTCCCCTGGGACTGTGAATCAGTCTCCATGGTCAGCCTTGGGATTGTCCCAGGAGGTAGATAATGTGAAGAGCCTCCAGCTGGCTTCTGCTTAGCAGTGTGGATCCAGGCAGAGCTCTGCTGTTGGGAAGGGTCTTACTATGCAAGCTAATGAGAAGATTCAACACAGAAGACATTGCTGGGGATAAGGGCTTAATACAGAGGGTTTTTATCTTTTCTAAGAACTAATTATCTCATAAAACTAATGGGTTTAGAAGAAGTTAAGAAGCAGATATCATATTGTAAACAAATTATTTTAATTTACTCTAGACTTCTTTTTGGTGAGGAGTATTAGCAGAGTGGAAACTTGAATTCACAGTAGAAACTGGAAAGAGGTCTGTGGTTTTACATCTTGAAGCCATTATGTTTTACAATTCTTTCTGAAAGCAAACATCATTGTTATTAAAGAAGAGAAAAGGGATTAAAAGTTGCATTGCAACTGCTCTTGACATTTTCTCATTGTAAAGGAATAGACGAAGAAAAGAAGGGTCTTGTTCTCTCAATATCCTTCAGTTACATCACTGATTTTTTTTTTCTGACATTGCTCTAATAGCAGAAAGTGTTTGCTACTTGTTAACAGCATATCAATACAAAAGAAACAGCCTTCACCATGTGCTTCAGTCCCTAATAGCACTAAAACCAAATAAACCTTGAAAATTTCAGATAATAGAAAAAAAAGTTTGCATATCCGTCAAATGTGTTTATTGTGGGTGTACCAACTTTTCTCTGTTTTACCAATCTGTATTTGTGGTTTCTGCACTGGACCACCAGCTTATTTCCTCTTTGTTTTATTTAAATTTTCTTTCCCCTTCCAGTGGACCCAAACATAATTATTTTCAAGAGTCTTCAAGCAGCATTCTTCTGCAGTCTGAAATTCAGTATCTGAGTTATATCCTGGGGATTGCTGTGGTATTATATTGTCAACAGGGCTGCAGCTGTTACTGTCATGTATAACACATTTTTAAAGTCCTTTATGTGTTTTTTTTTCCTCTCCCAGTTTTTTGTTTTGTTTTGTTTTGTTTTAATCTCTTAATGGCTTCTTGGAAGAAAAGAAAAAAGAGGAATTAACTGACGTCCCTGAAACACTGAAAATATAGATACAAGACCTTCAGATGAAAATAAATGGTACTTCAGCCCAGCTCTCAGTGGGCAAAGATCCACATTTTAAAAAACCCACCATCACCATAGTTGCTCTACTGAGAAAAGACTGAATAAGCCTGGAGATAAACTGTGAACATATCATTAAGGGGTCCAGCTGAAATGCCCAAACTGAAAGCATGTTACAGCACTTGGATGTTTACACTTCAACTCCATCCTCCTTTGAATTTTTCCCCTCCTGCTTTTCAGTCCAGTACAATGAGTGTGCAACCTCTGCCCACAGCATGTCATCCACCAGTGCTTCTGTGACAGTTTGTACCTGGGAACTCTCTCACTTGCAAACGAGAACTAGTACAAGTGGAAGCATCCACAAAGGCAAGATAAGACTTCATTAAAATACAAAGCACATGTGAAACAGGAATTAGAGGATGACTTAAGATAAAGACAGTGAAATTCTTGAACAGCAACACACTGCTATTGAAGCATCTTTATCTCCCTTACAGCAAAGTAGTTTTGAACATGTGGACTACTAGCAGTCTGGGAGTGATTTCTTGAGAGATGTGAAAGGTAACTAAGAAAAGAAAAGGACATTATCAGAAAGCTTACATTTGTTTTTCAGGAATTTATGCTACAAAAAAAAAAAAAAAGGGGGGGGGTCTGTTGAAAAAGGCTGAAAATGATTGCCACTCAGTGAAGAAGAACATAAAGTAGATGAAGTACTGTTGTGATACACTGAAATGAAGTCTCTGGTCAAATTTCCCTTTTTTGATGTGTTTAATTCTGGTGGCAAAAAAGTTCTCATCTGGGATGGAGAACACTAGTAGAACTGTCCTGTGACTGACTGGTGAAGGAGGCAAGAAAGAAATTATCTTGCAGAAATGGGATGATAAACTTGAAATCCTAAAGTCAGGTGACAGAACAATAATAAAACACTAGTGGGCATGTGACAGGAACCCATGGTAGCTTGTAAAAAATAAACACAAACTGAAATAATATTTACCTTTCAAAATTCTAGTTTTGTTTAAACCAGGGTAAAACCAGAATAATTGTTTCATCACAAGCCTAATGGATCTCAATCTAAGTGCACAATACAATCTATCTCCCTGTATCAACAAAAATACAGATTAGAAAAGAAACACTAACATCTGATCTCCTAACTCTTTCTCACTGCTAGGTAAAACAGACAAAATTCCAGAAGGCAGTGCAAGAGTTCTGTTGCGATTCCTAACTTTCCAAAAGTAACCAAATAATATCGTTTCACTAAGGAGGCCATGAGAAGGAAGGTTTTAGCAAACAGTAAATTCATTTTTGAAAGGCTTAAAATAGAGCAGCAATTCCAAAGCACTTAGAATTGTAACAAGACACTTAGAAGCAGAAGCAGTTATTTTCAAGCTATCCAGATGGATGAGTAAATCTTCACAAATATAGCTTTATTTTAAATAAAAGATCGAACAGAGATCTAATCCAGAAGTCCACTGCTCTGTTTGGATTCCCCCAGAACAAAGTTCATCTGTGGTGTCTACCCCAGGACCATTAATGAACCACATGAGAACAAGGATGTACTTATTTATCAAAACAAACAAACAAAAACTCAAACTCCACCAAAAACCAAACCAAAAACCTAGCATCAAGTTGCATACAAAATTACCATATCTAACCACAGGACTGTATTTTTGCTGCTCTCCTTCTCCATCACCTTGAAAATTCACCTTCTCTTTATGGACCCCATCTGTCCCATTTCACACCAGTTTGCAACATTATTGAGAAAGAGACTGTGCCTTTGTCTTTGCTGAGATGGATTAAAAATCCCACAAACGGACTCTTGGCTTTTGTGGTCAACAGCAGCATTAGTAGTAATAATATATAAATTACTAGAACTGCCTTGGAAGCTAAACTTTTTTTTCTAGCACTTCCTTTTAAAAGAAAAACTGGAGTGATTAGGAATCATGTAGCAGTGTAATGACATATATTCACAAAAGCCGTGTAGAAGAATGGTTAGGAAAATGGACATATTGTAAAAGTCAGTAATTAATATACATTTTACTTTCATTGCAGTTCTGGTGATGGCAAAATTGGACAAGGAGGATGTTTCAGACAGCAGACTATGTCTCCTTATGGTTCTGAAAGTTGGGAATCAGGAAAATGAAGTTCATGGTTCAGCAGACTGAACTCTTAGTCTCCGTCCACTTCTCAGATTTTCCAAAGAATTGTCCTGCCAAATAGGTGAGATAAAACTAATATTTCTAAAATCACTAACAATAGTTAGTATAAGTGTAGTAATGTAAGTGTAGTAACAGATCCAAGCACTTTTTTTTTTTTTTTCTTTCACATTTCACTTTCTGCATGCAAAGTAGTTCACTGGGACAAATGGTCGAAACAATGGAAAATTAACATCAAGGAGCAATCTTACACTGAGCCTGCCTTGCAGCCAAAACCATAATTGGTCTTTTCCATCTCTGGTTCTCTGAAACTTGGCACTGTCTAAGTGCAATCTGTGATTTTTCCTTGAAATTAATATTAATATAATTTCTTCAATCATGGTAATAGAGGAAGTACATCTTTCCTGCAAGCATGGT
The DNA here is from genome assembly GCF_003259725.1 of Athene cunicularia. Lineage (NCBI taxonomy): Eukaryota > Metazoa > Chordata > Aves > Strigiformes > Strigidae > Athene > Athene cunicularia. The sequence continues at coordinate 18,207,973 of NW_020799097.1, forward strand.
ACCTCAAAAGTATTGTTTATATCTTTTCTGACATACCTAGCAAATAATAATTCCAATCAGTTTAGGTTACAACTTGTATGTAAAGACTTTGATGAGTAGACTGTAAAATGATAATAAAGGGGGAACTGGTGGATTGGAATAAAAGTGACACATATTGTACATATGAGGTGTTTTCTGCACAGGTTTAAACCCACTAGGGTCTGTCTGGAAAAATAGACAAGAAAAGAACAGCTCAGGATAGCCATATTTCATCAAACACTTTAGGGACACAAAAAAGTAAGACTGACCATGCTAAGCCAGAACAAGAACCCATCCACTCCAGGGAGCTGTTGACTGTTGTCAGTAATGCTCAAGGAAAGGTCAAATCTGATCCTTGCACTCAGTAGCCACTGATGAACTTGTCCTCCATAAATTTGCCTAGTTCCTTCTTAAAAACATTTATTCATTGGGCTTTCACCACATCCTCTGGCAAACAGTTTCACAATTTCATTTTATACTGTGTGAAAAAGTAACTTCCTTTGGTTTATTTCCAACCTGCTACCTGATAATTTCATTGATTGTACCTGTTTTTTTGACAATGCCAAAACTATTAGCTTTGCCATTTTTTTTCACTGATGTCAGCTGGACCTGGACAGGAAATGCTCTTCAACACAGACAAAGAAAAGAATTCTACCTGAATTGGAAAATTCTGCTTTTTCAGACAGGTAACACTTCAGACCAGGAAGGGAGAGAACATCCAGAGGTACCTGGATTAATAACCAGGATAGTACAGAAGGAATTTGGCAAGACAGAAGTGCATTTTTGTTGCCATTTTTAGTTCCTCAACTTGTGGCATTTTTCTTTAAGAAGTTAATTCTTGTTTGGTGACATGAACAATGGCCTTTAATTTCAAGGATACTGTGTCTTCACTATGTGCTGTTGCTTCAGATTTCTGAAGAGTTTGTTGCCTGATAGCAGAAAACACAATGACTGAACATCATGGTTTCACATCCAGTTATGAGTCCAGTCTAAAGGAGAGAATTCAGATGTTTTGACTACCACAGCATGTCCTGGCATTTGATGAGATTTATGGAGAGGAACCAAAGGAGAGACAGAACAACTAGATTTGTTAGCAGAGCAGCAACATGCAATGAAGTACAGTGTAGCCTTATGTCTGAACTGTGATAGAGGAAATTTTTATCTTCACTGTGGGTTACCGTGATCCTGAATACTGTTAGACTTTCAACTGACTCCTGTTTCCTAGGATACAGTAAGGAAGTACCAGACTCTAATGAATTTGCTGCCTGACACACGTTGAGATGAAACATGTGATGGGATTTTTCATATTACTCTTTTCTTTTATAGTCCCAAAGATCATGTGTATTGAAATGAACTGCTGAGTACAGCAAATGCTGCTCAAAGGGCTGTTGTGTTTAAAACAGACCTCTTGGATTTTGATCAGTCTGCTTTTTAAAATAATTTTGAAAATAATTTCTTTGCCACATTTGGTAATTTCTATTTTGCTTTTTCTGTTTGGGACACTTTTCAGAGGACTTCACAGATGTTCACTGAGGGATCTTTATAGTTTCAGGAATATATAAATGTCAGTGATATGAGCACCTGGGTACAGACAGGACAGCTAAATTTCAACACTGCTTCCAACTTAGTTGTGGAGGAAAGGCTCACCACATGTAAAATTACCTGCTGAAAAGTTAAGTGTTTAATCTGTTCTTATTGAAGAAGCACACAGTAATCTTTGGACACATACAAGTATCTTTTGAAGCAAATTCACTCATCTGTTTTGGGTATGCATCTTAGGATGTGATGAACTGCTCTTTGAAAGGGCCCTTTTCACCAGGTGTATGGTGAACCCAGGCCACCAGCTTTGGCTGCAGGTAATCAACTAAAAGTAGTTAAGGTGACTCTTGTACCTTGCTTTAATTCCTCCCAGCTCTGATTTTCCTTACCAAGGACTCATAGAATATGAGATATTGAAACCAAACCAGTGAAACAAATAATAAATTAAGCTAGTATACAAGTATCATACCAACTGCCTTTAAGACTGTCTTTCATAGTGTCTTTTTTACCATTAACTCTAAAGGTTAGGAAGCAATCCACAGACAATGAACTGAATACTGATTTATTCTGCATGTTACATATGGAGAAATAGAACAAGTGGAACAGTTTCAGTGCTGTCCTTGTGCTGTAGGACATCTTAACATCATGACATATACCACTTCAAAATCCATAATCTCTTCTCAGGAGTTCACACCTGAGGTTTTGAAAGGCCTGAATGATCTTTGACTCATAAAATAGTTGTCATGGTGGAGGTCATTGTAGAAGCCTTCACGGAGAGTACTGATGATATAGATCTGTCTATCACAACCTCTACCTGGTCTCTCCATCACTGAAGGACTGACTTTCTCTCAGTAGTCCATGGAAAAGGCTAAATTGAAGTCTTAAAATGCTGAAACAATACCTTCGTTAAATATGTTTGTTGTGTTCTGCTTGGGTGTAGTTTTCGTCTTTTTAGAAAGAACTCTCTTAGAGATGTTACAAGCAGTGATGTTCATGAGTCTGCCAAATGGAAGTGTACCTCTGTAAAAGCTTAAGAAGGTCCCATTATCATGGAAACATTGCATCTACATTTAGCTCTACTCACAAGTCATAATTCTGGGAAACTAATGCAGTATCCTGAAAGAAGCCTTTTATATCTAATGCCAAGGCAATGTACCTTGAGAGTAGTGTTACTATATATTTTTCATCACAGACCTGAAATGGTTTATCTCCTATTTCTGTAATTCCATCTCTCGAGTGGAAGGCACAGACTCATTTCCAAGGAAAGCAGTGTAGTCATGTGCAATTATTTACATTTGTTTTCTGTGAGCTCAGGCATGGACCCCTCTCAGACAAAAGCTGGTGTAGGGATACTGCTGTATTCCTTCCAGGGGAGCAGAGGCTGCTGCACAGACACTGCCACGCAGCCATCTCATCTGCATAGCTCATCCTTGGCAAATTCCAACTGCAGGTTGGAAATATCTGGAAATGTGCACTATGTGCTATTAAGAGCAGGACTTTTAATAATCTTAACATTAAAAATGGATTTTGCGAAGCAATCCCGATGGGAATTTGTTGTATACATTTTGTTCATCGCTTTGAAGACAGGAATATCATTACTGTAACCAGCCCTTCACAAACAGTTGGGCAGGAAAAGAGGGGGTGGGGACAGAAAGAAGCTACACAAAGTGTAATAGTCACAGACTTGAGCAGACTACCAACAGCTGCAAGGTTAATTACAGATCTTACAAAAATATATTTAAAAAACCCTAAAGTGAAAAGAAGGGAAAATCTAAGCTTCAGAAATAAAAGATAATAGAGTAATTATAGGCTGCTGAGGCCTTATGGTAATAATAAAGAAAAACATCTGACTGGATTGATGCTGGAAGAGACAGTGACAAGAGGAATACAGGTTGAAAAAAATAATTAAAATCAGCTATCTTGGGTAAGCTGTCATTCAGTCTCAGGAAGAAAAGGAATTCTAATAAAATATTAATAGGATCTTTTTAAGGTTTTTTAATAACATTCTTTTATACACAGGTAGCACTCCAGTTTGTCAATCAAGAGCATCGGACACAGAAGTACCAGACAAACAAATGCAGTAAGAGTGGGGAGAAAAGAAAAGCTTTGGGGCAATAGTGTTTGACCTCAGAATGAAACCACCAAGGCATTCAGGCAGGAGTTCTTTGGAGAAAGGTTTGTGGAAAATCACTGACTCTGCTTTGCTTTTTAGAGGAAATTATAGCAAGGAGGAAAAGTTATTTCAGACTGACAGACACAAAATGTCAGCAATCATGATATAATCAGTGCAGTCTTTATTATATATAAGTGGTTTGAAAGTCTGCAGATTTCAGACAGCTTCAAAATCCAGAGGAAGAGTGCATCTAAAAGACAATCTTATGAATATTACATATGCACGCTCTGTGTAGCGTCGCACATATTTTTATGTGTTAAATTCTCCTGCAACTGTCTCTGCAGCTTCTTCTTCAGTGGCCCCTTTGCATTGAATGCCTTTCTTGAGCTGGCTTGCAAACCCTCTGCCATCTCTTCTTTCAAGCCTTTGCATGAAGCCACTTCTTTGTTTCTGACACAGCCCTGCTCTGTAACGAGCTCCAGAGAAAATACACTTTGTCAGTCCAGAAAATAACTGAAGTCACTGTGCTCAGACAAGTTCAAGGCAACTGCTAAATATTAAAGAAATGGTGGGGTTTTTTCTTTCTTGTAATGTAAACTAGGCTTTGATAGAAAATTACATTACCTTAGGGGTGGTTCTCAGCCCTATCTGCCTTAAGCGACTGCTGGGACAGGCTTACCATCAGCCCTTTTTCTCTCCACAGATAAAGCTTGCTGAGGATGACACACACCCCAGACACGTGATGTGGGGTGACTGCACCGCTGTGTGATATGCAGCTGCGCTACATCTGTCACAGCTATCACAGCTACTGCACACCTCAGTGCAGACGCCATTAATTTTAACTCTACACCCACTGTGCGCCAGATCTCTTAAAAGACCATTTAACAAGCTCTTTCCTTCCAAGCCAGCAGACTTCCAACTCAGCCATAACTGATTATATTGGCATGTTTTCTAAGGAGATACAAGGGGAAACTGAGGGAAATAATTAAAGCCCTGCCCACAGGCATGTGTCGCATGGCTTGTGATAGTTACTAACGGCAGAGGTGTGTCATTGGGTGGAAGGGAAATGGATACTTATTCATTACTGGAGTAAGCTGCCTTGGATATAACAGTTGTTGATAATAATGCCTCTTTTAGGGTTGTTTGATAGTTCCCATCAAGTAGAGAAAATTGTAAACTCTGGTAGGTTGTTTCATTGGAAAGGAGCAGGGTGGGGGAGGAGTGAATGTCTGAGCAGACCTCAGCCATTTCTGAGAACAAGGCTGGGGGGAAATACATTGTGTTCCCCATGCTGAAAATCACTGGCGAACATCTCTTATACCATCATGATTCAGAAATTTGACAAAGAGACCATCTTTGAAAAACAAAAGTGACCTTTACTGTCACTGAGAGAAGCCAATTCAATATTTGCAGATCCTAAAAGCCTGTAAAACTCTCAAATCAGTTATTATGTGGAGCTAAATGTTTCTGAAAATGGTATCATAGAATCACAGAATGGTTTGGGTTGGAAGGGACCTTAAAGATCATCTAGTTCCAACCCCAAAATGATACCTTCCTTCAGCATGTTTGATTAGGCTGCTTTAGCAGTGACCAGATCATGTCACCATGCGAGCATGGGCTATGCACGTGTACCATCCCACAGCTCTTGCTGAGAACAGGCTGACTACGCGCCCTCCTCGCTAAGAGGTGGAATATGTTCCCCTTCTAAGCAAGAACTACAAGTATGGCTGGATAGGAAAATGCTGATGAAAAGAGCTTTATCATTAACTATTCTTATTTAAATTGAACTATTTTGCAGAGCTCAGTGAAACTGGCTCACTGTGTGGGAGTAAAGATCTGTCTCACTCTGATCTCTAGCTTGCTTGTCTCTGTCTCGTGCGGGAAGGACAACACTACTTGACTGGCCTCTCCTCTCCAGCTAGGGAAAGATGCAGAGGGCTGCAATCAGGCTGTGGCCCTCCTCCCGTGACTGGCAGCATCTTCCCCCTTCCCAGCCAGGCCCAGAAAACAAGACCATGCAGAGATCAGAGAGTCCTGGGGGACAGAGTAGGTGAGAGAGGGACTGTGGTGAGAGCAGGCATTGTGTGACACAATAGAGAAGAGGGTTCCCAGAGGCCTCACAATAATTTTGCATTACTGGGTCCTCTATGGATGGGGTCATGTCAGCCAGGGCTATATGCAAGACTGCAGGGAGAGTAAATCATGTGAGGAGCAGGAGCAGGAGCTTGGTGTGGCAATAAACCCTTTCCATTCTCTGGTTTCCAAGTGGGCTTAATGAGCCCTTGTCCAGCAGGCTGAGCAGTAAGGTGGCAGTTGATGGCATTGTGTTGCATTTACTTTGGTACTGATATAGCTGGCTCAGATCATGTTAACCACTGCTTTTGGCCAATCTGTTGCTCTAATGGTTGCCCTGGCCTGGACAAGGATCTTCCACCCCAGCGTCCTCCTTCCCTGAAAGAAAGATCATGTTTGCAGCTGATAGCCCATAACTCAGAGCTATCATGAAGTTAGTCCCACCTGTGTGTTCTTCCTGAGCCCCTGATTTGTGGGCTACTGTGCTCTCAGACTTGGAATTAAAATCAACAGGAGCTGTGCTTTGAACACCTGAAGTCCTGCTATCCCATGCTAAACCTGATGAGAAAAAAACTCAGGTCCTCATCATCTCTGACACCAAAATTAATGTAAACCTTGTGCTCTAATCTCTATCACTGCCTTGCTCCCTCTGTAAAATGAGTCTAATAGCAATCTTTATTGCACAACCCAACTGCTATCATGGCATACTCAGATTACATATGGTAGAAATAACTTTGTCCTTTTGGAAACTCTGGGAGAAAATGAGGAAGGCCTAAATTTACAGCTGGGTCTGGAGAACATGCAACAATATGATATTGAGTCATTGCACACTGAAGGATGAGACAGTAATCTCAGTAACATATTGATAACATACTGACAGGATATTCTATAGAATTTGAAAAAAATGTATAAGAGTTTTTGGAAATGTTGATGAAATGGTCCCAGTTATTCTTACACGTAAAAGAAATTACTGTTTGAAATGCAAGACATAATGAAAAGGCTTCAAGACAGCTAAGCATAGGTTGAAGGACCAGGTATTCACAGGCAGTGGGGTTGAGAAACAGCCCCCACAGCTGGTCTCCCAGGCTGGATGCCAGCGCGCAGATACCCACCCCCAGTGTGGAGGCAGCTCCTGGCACCTGAACTGCTCCAAGCGGCTCCTCCAGCTGTGGCCACACACTGCGCCAGTCTATTTGGAGTTGACACATGGTTCTTCCTCATAATACAGTGAGGGAATGAAGGGGCCATCTGTCTGCAGGCAGCTGACAGCAAACTGGCCTTCTACAGAGGGATTTGTGATGGCCTCCATTTCCATGTGGAAAAAAAGCAACCTGTGCACAGAAGACTGAAGACCCATGTCGACTGCTTAGAGGTAAAAAAGGACCAATAAAGGGGAGGACCAAATTTGGAAAAGGCAGTACTAAATAATGTCTTCCTGAACAATTATGTGTCTTGAACATCAATAATGATGGAAGACCAATCCAAATGCAGATGGTGGTTTGGTCAAATTAGATGGCAGGCTGTGATTATTTTGATTTCTGAAGCCTATGATATGTTAAAGTCCACATGCAAACAACCAGCCTGAATCAAACCAGTTCAATGTGTTACTCAGGGTCCAGGCCACTTCTTACTGGTTTGAATATGGGTGTTAAAAAAGAAAAAAGAAAAAGAAAAAAAAAAAAAAAAAAAAAAAAAAAAAAAAAAAAAAAAAAAAAAGGTAAGAGATTCCAAGAGAAGCTGCTACCAGGGTTGGGATCTCTGATGCCTCTTATTGGACATTATTTACATTCTGAAGTTTAGGAGATTAAATACTTTCCAGAATTAGCAGATTTTAAATTGTATTTACTGTAACAATCAATGATGATAAAAAACAACTGACACAATACTTAAGTCTTAGATAAGCATATCTAAGATTTTTTACATGACAGTTGTAAAATGGTATTTATGCCATTGGATAAGCTGACATCCAGGAATAACCTGTACTGTAGACAAAGCTCTAGAATATTCTTGTCAATTTTTGTAAATGTACCTCTATAATTTAGGATTCTGCTCGACTTAATTGCTATAGCTATGATAAGCTCAAATAGTGCTTCACAATAACTTACAGTGATGTTTGAAAAGATCACAATAAAGCATAGCATTACAATGATTACCTAAGCAATTAAGAAAAATTATGTTTTGAAACTACCTTGTAAATAGTGTACATACATCATCTACGTATCCACATCTCACAGTGATTTTTCTGTGAATATGCTTAAAAAGATGTGCTGGACACTGCAGTGAGGATTCATCTCTCCATGTGTAGACGTTTACAGGTTAGACATCTACGTCTTAACTATGTACCCTTGGCCCCTTTGAGGCAATGCAAAGGAGTTAAAGAATGATCGACCTCATCCTCAATCATATATCTACAGTGGATCAAATGAACTGGTCCCTTAAAATACTTTTCTTCCACTGATTTAAAGTGAAGCTAAGATACATAGCTCAGTTGTCAACATGCACATTGCACATGTACATCAGACAGTGACCACTTGAAAATAGCCAATACTCATCCCATCTCGGTTCCCCATATACTTCCACAGCCATGAGGCTCACAGCTGTAAGCTCTATGAAAGTTCACAGTTGTTCATGGGATTCAGTCTGTGAGCTATCTATAAAAACACCCTTTACAATGTGCAAATGAATGCAAAATGTAATATTTATTTAGTGAACCTCACAAAAACAGTACTTGACAGACATTAAACCTGCAGCAATTATCATACTAGGTGAAAGTAGAAACCTGCTCCAAGTCAGGAGAGGTGCTAATCAAAAGAAAACATGTCAAAGCTCAGTACTACCTGGTGAACTAAGTTGTGCATGGTGGCTTGAGACTGCTTGAGAATAGAAACTATGTGGTTTTGCCAGTTTTGTAATGTCTTACTTTTCATAGTATAAACTATGCTGGTGGATTTTCTTACTTATCTGAACCTACAACGTCAGCTAAGTAATCATTGAAAACATCTACCGATCTAGGAAATCTCTGCTGCAGGAAGTAGACAGCAATTTCTGAAGCTTTTGGCCATAGGGAAACCCCAAAACCCCCTGAACTGCACCCTGAGAAGCTTATCTTCATTGTAAAGTTGGAAAAATTCTTCCAACTTTATATGGTAGCGGCAGTGTTTAGTAGCCTCATAATGAAACACATGATGACTGTGCAGGGCAAGCCCCATGTGACAACCAGATATGTTTTATTTCCTGAGAGATTCTCTTTCAGTTTAGAAAATATGGAATTTAAATAAAGCAGTTGCACTTCTTTTTCATATATGCTTCTCTCTGAAGAGTGATCCAAGAGGAGCAATGAGGACAGTGGAGTCCGGTGGACACAGCGTATTGCCCTCAGGATAAAAGGTATTTTTTACGTCAAATAAACTATAAAGATTATGGTTTTACCCCTTCTATGCTTTTTTTTTTTTTTTTTTTTTTTTTTTTTTTTTTTTTTTAAATACAAAATTGTCAAAGCTTTAAAAGGGATGAAACTATTTTTTATTTATAGCAGGGAAAATGAGTCAGACCTAGTGACGAGGTCAACAGCAGTACTTCAGTCTTCACAACTGTTGATCCACATTGTTTACTTCTACACTGTTGCTCATTCTCTGCTCATTTAGGCTTGTGAACTTGATGGAGTGCCTCCTGGCTCCTGGATGGGAATGGCTGGGCCCCATCCTGCTGCAGAGCCACGATTCAGGTGCAGCCATGTGCCAGCTCCAGTATACAACTCAGTAACAGCACCTTCTGTAATCCAAGGTGATCACAAGACTCAAAGCTGTCAGAGCACAACAGATCCTGATTAAATCTTCTCTGCTGTTATTGTGTGGAATAAAATTCTTCTACTCAGATATATGTTTAAAATATCAGTCAAATTGACAATCACCAACACAGTTATCTTCAGGCTTCCACTGACCCTTGACCAGGGAAGATTTTACAAATATATGAGAACAAATTTTGGTGTAACTAAATTCAATGGCATTTCTGTCCTTTTTGATGATGGCAAGTTTTCAACTGTGATCCAGGAAAGCATTAAAACACCACTATTCGTAGAGCACAGAAGACTTGCACACATAAAATATGTCAGAAGAGATGCCACCAATCTGTTTTATGGCTGCTTAGATACTACAGATGACTCCAACAGAATTTAGAAAGATGCATGTTCAAAATGTCAAAGTCATCCTTTTATCCCTGTTAGTAATTATTTCATGTAAGATTCTTCCACATGGTGCGGAGTTTAAGTTTAAACAGAAGTGAGCACACTTTATAGATGTTATTCCATGTAACATATTTGTAAGGTTTAACATGTATAGAACGCATAACAAGCCATGCATGAGCTTCACCACTTCCCTAATTTTCCATCAGACATTGCAAGTATTGATTGTTCCTACTTTAAGTTGCGCACATTATTTTCAAATGGAAATATACTATATGTAGTGTGGTATTTCATTTCTTAAATAGACAATCAATGTGTGATTCCAAATTGTATATTCTGGATGTGGTAGTAAAGCTGCAAGGCTTAATAAATCTGGAGCACAGAACTTTGAAAGCAAACTGGAGAAAGGAAAATCTTACACAGACAAACCAGGAGGAAACAGATGTGAGAGAAGAAATCTTTCTAAGGATTATCTCCTCTACGTTCATCTCTGGAAAACTGGGGACTGCAACCCAGGAGGAAAAATTCTGAACCATCTTCAGAGTCAGGAGGTTTCCAATGCCACCTATGATGTTCATGAGATATGATGGTGGTGCTGTGGTTTAACACAGGTAGGCAGCTCAGCCCCACACAGCTGCTCACTGACTCCCCCCTTGCGGGACGAGGGAGAGAATCAGAAGGGTAAAAGTATGATAAGATGTTTTGATAGGTAAAGAAAAAGACACACACGCAAGTAAAACAAAGTAAGGAATTCACTCACCACTTTCCATTGTCAGACAGGTGTCCAGCCATCTCCAGGAAAGCAAGGGTCTGTCACAAAGAACAGTTACTTAGGAAGATAAATGCCATAGTTCTGAACATCCCCCTTCCTCCTTCTTTCCCCAGATTTTATTGCTGAGCACAGTGTGCCACAGTGTGGGACATCCCTTTGGTCAGCTGTGGTCATTCATCATGTCTGTGTCCCTTCCCAATTCCTTGTGCGCCCCCAGCCCACCCTCTGGTGGAGCAGTCTGAAGAGGAGACCTAGACTCTATGTAAGCACTGCTCAGCAATAACTAAAGGATCCCCAGGTTATCAACACTGTTTTAATCACATATCCAAAACATCAAACTATACAAGCTACTATGAATAAAATTAACTCCATTGTGGTCAACGCCAATACAGGTTTAGAGACACTATGATTTACCAAGCATATTCCCTAGCTCTGATAAGACAGTCATTGAGGACACATAATAATCACAGTTTTTGTTAAGGCGGATGGCAGATGATGTGATCCTGCCTAGTCCCCACCTGACACAAGTTCTCTTCACCTAAGATGTCTAAGATGTGGTCACATCCCAATTTCTCTGGACAACAACTCAGATTCGCTGATTCCCAGGTCAGGATTAAGGTGAAACAACACCAAGGATTTTTCAATTCACAAAACTCAATTTTTATTTGCTCACAACAGATAATTGGCATGAAACTTTGTCAGTAATCTGCAACTTCTGCAACAGGCATTAAACTTACACTGACTAGTACCCTTTTTTTAATGCTTGACATAAGTCAGTGCTTGCCTGTCACTGCATTCCTGGGTCAGTCAGCACAATTGATGCAGAGTATTGCTATGTGGGACACAAATGCACAAGACCTTTGTAGAGCATTCAGTTAAACCTTAGTGGGAAAAAAACAACTGACAAAACTTACTGAGTTTTTACATGCTACCTTCCAGTTACACGTTACCTTCTAGTAACCCTATAGGTTGCCTCTCTGGTGTTACACCATTACTGTACATCACTGTTAAACAACAAAGAAAGATTTTAGCAAGTTTCATAAAGTTCTGGTGGGGATGGACTCAACTAATCCCAAAGTAGGGGCTGACCTTTGGAGGAGGAGCCAGGTTGGTAATATATATGTTTACATTCCTTTTTCTGCTCAGAAAAGTGTTCAAGGCAGGAGATTTCTAAGTTATTTAGCCAGAACTAGCTGTGCCAGTTTTGATTAGTTCCAACATCTGTACATTTTCCTCACAAGCAAATCTCTTGGTACATGAGTTCTTCATGATGGTGTTCCTGGTGTTTCCTCAGCCTGAACTCTCCAACCCTTTTACTGACAACTCAGACTGACATTATGTCAGAATAGACGGCAAAGAGCACAAATATTTTACCGAGCATCTCCTCTGAAACAGCACAAACACAGCTGAGACTGAAGTACATTTAATTTGCAGGCTCTGTAGGAAGCTATTGGAAAACTGCCCATGGTAATGCCAGAAGGAGCGGCTGGGGCCATTGCTGTCTTCTCAGCACTTGTGTGAAAATTATGTCAAGTAGAGATGAAGCACTGGCACTCTTCCTTGTTCCCCCCAGTGCACCTACAGGAGAAGACTGTGACCACAACAGAGAACTGGACAGTGGGGTAAAGCTTTGGAGAGGCAGGGCCCCACAGCTCCTCTGGCATTAGACTTCTGTAGGAGAGTCTCCTGTACACAACAGTCCCATGTGAAAGAGGAAATGCTGGAGCTGCCTCATTTCTTACAACGATCACTATACACATACTGACCGGCCAGCACATCTCCCATTTCTTCTTTCCCAGCACTGGGAACATGGGAGGCACAACCTTACTTGGGGAAAGCATGAGCTAGGACCACACCTATCGTTCTCACAGTCCCTATGGGAGCCTTAACTAATTTTCTGGTCTGCTCGATCAAATAGTGAAACACCTCCTGACTGTCTTGCTAATTAAGTTGTCTGATGTGGACTATGAGATAATTCACTAGTACTTAAAAAGGAAACAACATCAGAAAGGGACCTGCTTTTAAGAGGGTGAACTGACACCCTGCTCATAACGCCAGCATCACTCAGATCACACGATTTTTACTCCCAAAATCTATAGGCATATCAGGTTTTGCAGAGAAAATAGGTAAAAGCAGTAACTGTTAATTAATTTTCTAAAGATGAAACTGTTTAATTCTATCAGTGAATCCCTACTTTTCTGTGATGAGTTTATTGCAGATTATATAGAGTATCTGAAATATTCCCACTCGTCCTCACCAACTCTAAAACATGCTTCTGTCCAAAAGATGGCAAGGGAATCAATTTAGGTGCCTTTCTCAGAAATGCTTCAGGAGACAGAGTTTCAGATTCGTTCTTATTTTAATAAGATGCTATTTTCTTTTAAAATAACACTTCTTATTTTTGAAACTCCTCAAAGTGCCAGTCATGTCTATCACTTGTCTGTCCCTGCTCAGAGCTTAATGCAAAAGTCTAGAAACTCTTTGTATGAAAATTTCATGCCTCCAGGTGCTCCATTGATTATTCATGAAGCTTTTGGAGCTGTCACCATGGGAGCCAATTGGCTACAACTTATTTAGCATATTAATGACCTATATGAGTTAGTGCACGAGGAGACATATCACGCCACCTGGAATGCAAGTGGCAAGCTGCTGCTGACTCAATCAGCTTTGCAATGGGAAATAAGAAATTGGAAACATTTTACAGAGAAACAGCAAAGCTCTTACATGTCCAAATGCATTCACTCAAATTAGCATGCATGCCTTCAATAGCTTGTTTTCATAATATGTTCCTTTTATCCTCTGTGAGTTTGGCCTTATTACAAGCTCTCTCCTACTGCCAGAGCACATGCCCCTGAAAAGGTTTAATAGGTGAGTCATGTGGTTTGTTAGACATTACATCAGAATGATTTAATACACCAAGGGCAAGGCTGTATGTCAGGTCCAGCTGCTGTTACTGCCGTTACAGTTTGTGTAGCAGGTAAGTTGATGGTCTCCAGAAAGCAGCTAGATAATGATAACAATTAATTTTACGGCAGCAAGAGAGGGAGTTCAGCTGAGCTAAGCACCTTTTTTATTTTTCCCCATTCACTGCAGCGCTGCTACATGCGGTCAGCAGGTGAAGCTCTGCCTTAATGTTTTGGCAAAATTAAAATGTTAAAACCAAACAAGGAAATCACTGAGGGGGAGCTGGGAAGCAACAGCGTAAAGAAGCTCTGGCTAAAAGAGAGGCAGCTCCATTAAACCTGCAGACAACTGGTGTTCACAGCATGCTGGGGCAGGGCTGTGCTGGACTCTGCGCTCAAAGTGCCTCCTCTCCCCTGGGCACATCAGGTGTGGCTGGGGAGGCAGCGACCATTGCCTGGCACCAGCAGAAGGACTGACTGGTATTGAACGGCCAGGCTCTGCCTCTCCTGGCCACAACTGCTATATATTACTCCCCAAGAAGTACTGTCACAGTCACGGAGGCAACAGCTATGGGCCAGGGTCAGTCAGAATAGCACCATCTGACCTTTACGCATTCGAGATACAGAGGATACATCGCTAAAGATTTACTAAAATTGTTTGAGGCCACCTTTGGGGACGTAAGAAATTTGTTATACAGTGCACGACTTCGGCTGGCTGACAGGGATTTAGGACTCTTATTCTTATTCTGGAGGACCCTGAGTCCCCAGGCGAGGGCAGGGTGATGAATGAGAGTGATATACATGCGTTGCTGTGAAAAACCAGTCTCAGCAAAAGTGGCAAAACACTTAAGCACATGCTCAGCTTATTTTCACTTCCTTCATACTTTCTGAATATTTTCTCTGATCTGGTATATCTCTTGCTTGAAGATATTGCTTTATATTCACAGTTAATTTATTTAGTAATTAAAACAAGTGAAAAGTAAGGCTGTTGCTTGTGGGGATGTTTCACATGCCCACGTAATGTGAGTAACTTGCTAAGAAAATGCATGACCTAATACCCACATAGGTTCTTCCTTGTGACTCCAGCACAGTTATAATAATCATTTTTCCATGAAAGACCAGTACAGAGAGCCACACATTAAAGTACAACTACAGCTGGGAGACAAACAGGGGGAGGCAAATGCAGAGCTGTTCAGACTGATAAAAATACATATGGGGGAAAAAATCCACTGCCCATTGTTCTCTGCTGCCCCAACCGTGCTGTTGCTGGCCAGACTAACAATACAGAGCACCGTGTCTCTCTTGCACTAATGTGTGCTGGACCCTTTGAGGAGAGGAACCTGCTTCACAGGACCCCCAAAGGGGAAAAGGGACATAAATTCTTCCTCCCCCCATAAACTAGTAACTAAAGACTTTATTTGTAAGCACCAGAAAGAAAAGTTTACTTCCAGAGATTTCTCAGATTTAGTTGGACACGTATTTCCTAACCTTGGGAAATATCAGTTTTTCTACGATGATTTCATGAGCTTTGTGTGATTAGTTCATACTTTGATATCTAACTTTTAGGTGCCTATACTGGTCATAGGCATAGGTCCCTTTTAGGCACCTAATACAGACTGAGATCTTGGATTTCAAATTTTACTTATCCAAAACTAGGCAACTACACACCTTTGCAGACAAAGTCACTGATTTATTGAGCACAGATGACCCTCAGAGAGGAAAAAAATGTACAGAGACACTATAAAGGCTCTTGGGCTCTTATGCATCCAAATTTTCCTGCAAACATCTTTGTGAAATGAGAGTTTTTATAATTAAAATCTCCCTTCTGGATTTTAAAGGTTTTATACCATTGTCCAGTATTGTTCCCAGCAGTCTGGGTGTGTGCGGCCAGGCTGCCCGCAGGCACGGCAGACCTGCTGTCCCTGTTGCCTTTGTGCACTGTGCTCTGCGGTCACACACACTGCATCCAAAACCACGGCAAAAACCTCAGTCATGGTAAACAAATTGCCCATCTAATTGGCCACCATTTCTTCAGAACAATAGCGTTTCTAGCACAGCAAAAGAAGCTCAGGGGCAAAGAAGAGGCACAGCAACAACAAGAGCCCGCAATTCATCAGCCTCAGCCCTTTGTTCTACCAACAAACATCACCAGTACCCAGCCAAATGGGCAATATTGTCTGGGAATACTGGAAAACATCACTGCAACGATGACTTAGTGGCCCACCTAAAGATTAACTGACAGAACTGAAGTGCAAAATTATTTGGGTATTAGAAGGCATATGAATTAGGAGTTTGAACTGCTATAGTTATGCACATTTTGTAGTTGTTATAAATGAACCAGTGCTGGATTATTTGGTGTTCTTAGTTGCTGTTGTTTGAATTTATGTAAAGCCTGCATGTAATCATATTGTTGAATCCCCAGAACTGACTTTGTTCCAGGAGAATAAAAGCTTCTACTTTAACACTTATTCCGACCCGAGGGGAGATGAGTTCAATTTATATATTAACCAAAGAAGAACCGTTTTGTCTTTTTCTGCTGGTCTTTCATGCAGGGTTTAGTAATAGATACAGGTACCATGTAGAATCAAACAGAGGCAATGTAATGCCATGAGAACTTAAAATAACTGCATAAAATGGTCTATGATGGTACCGATAGCAGTATGGAGTTCAATATTGAAATATTAGCCTGGCAAATAACCCTTCATGTCCAAATAAATTCTGATTGCCTATTCACAGCTTAGATTTACATGAGGCCTTCTTCATTATAAAATGAATAGCTGCTAATTTGTTGCATCTCTAAGTAAAGTTCCAGTAAATTATATTTAAAGGAGGGGAAAAAAAGGCCTTGTTATGAAACAGTCACCAGCTGGCCATACCACTGGAAGTGCTATTTTCTTCTCCTTTTTGAAATTCTAATTTTTTTGTAAGTAAGAATTCAACTCTGAGCTTGTAGTGATGCAAAGAAAGATATATGGATGTTGCACTCCCATATACATGGATTTGCATACTGAGGACTTCGGGCTGAGGCTGTCTACAGCACAGATAGTCTTCCTGAATTTGTACAATGTATTGCATACCAGGGTCCTCTTTGTGAATATTGTTGCAATATCACCATAAAGGTAAAAACAAAGATAAAAATGTTTAGAAATAAAATACCCTGAAACCTAATATTGCCCTGTGGTAAGGCCTCGTTGACTCTGAAAGTTTTTCTCTTTAATTTTCTCTATTTAAATTTCCACGTTACAACAGTGTACCTTGGTACATGATTCAACAGTACAGAGAGCTGTTGAAAGGAGCTGCCTGCTCCCCATCACCCTGTGCCTGCATCCCTCCTTGTCTTGTTCTTACACTGGGGAAGTGGGGTCCCACCCCTCCTTTGTACCATTTCTGCTATCTGTAAGATAATTCAATTCACTAATTTAGCAGAAAACAGTTCAATGCACAAAACCAGGAGAAAATTTTTCTGTGGCAGAGGGTTATTCAGCTATCATGGAACTACCCCTCAGAAAACTCACCTTAGGGCAGTGAAATAAAATCATCATGGTCTTACCTCCTTAATCCTGTTTGAATATACTTCTGTCATGTTACCAAGTGATAGAGTGGCCACATGGTGTATGTTTACCATCAAATATGAATGTTTATTTACTTGTCTATCTTCTATTATCTCTGTTAGAGACACAAAGCAGTCTGCAGCTGCTAAAAAGCCTTGGATCTCAGTTGACTGTGGGGTTTCTTCAAGGTTCAATCGCCTGTACATTCTAGTAAATATCTGGTCTGACACCCTGGAGATAGGGACCAGGGAAGCATCTAGGCCTCAGACAAGCAAAGATGTTGAGACTAGAACTGAACATAAGACTTGGATTCAGCTGAGGACACCAGCTACAAATGCTTAGCTCATTAGTGAAGAAGGCCACTTAACTGTGCAGTCTGTAGTAGGTGTTCCATCTAGAAAAGCCTTGTTTTCAAAGGAGTTCTTTTAAGATTTTCCAGATGCAGATTTATGTCATGACTTTTATTCCTTCACATGACTGACCTTTTTTTGTAGTATGTGTCCTTCTTATATCATCCTACAGGTGCTGGAGAGATGGAAAGAAAGAGCTTCATCACTAGGAAGTGAGAAATTTATGAAGACTCTATAATAAAACTGCGTTTCAAGAAACTTGTTTTAACATTCAGCTGCATCATTACAGGTGGTAATTTCTTGCCAGGCTAGTGTTAAAATGCATCTTTGAGTAAAGGACATTAAGAGGGTATGTGGTTATTTTCTAGGCAAAGGTTAATACAGAAGGTTGTAGGAGAAACAGGATGTTGACCTGAACAAGGTGGGGATGGGAGTGGAACCAAACAGCACTTTCATAAGCAAGATCAGAGGAAGAAAAGCTTTCCACAGACTGTGCACCTAAGGAAGGCTGGGGGAGATATCTGTGGGAAGGGCAGGGTTGGGGCAGGGAGAGAAAACAGGAATT
The DNA here is from genome assembly GCF_003259725.1 of Athene cunicularia. NCBI lineage: Eukaryota > Metazoa > Chordata > Aves > Strigiformes > Strigidae > Athene > Athene cunicularia. Next base: position 18,226,037 of record NW_020799097.1, read on the forward strand.
ACTGCTCTGCCTTGGGAATTTAGGTGATAACAAGGAAATAAATGTCAGTAACCAGTTGAGAACCTGGACTGTTTAACAAGAATAGATAGGAATTTGTGAGTTGTAAAGCTGTGAGTTAAAACTATGCAAGTGTCTAAGCTCACCCTTTGAAAGGGGAAGATGGAAGAGGGGAGCTTGCCAAGAACATCATTTATGTGAGCGGAAGTTTTATAGTTTGCAATTTTGCTGACAGTGATAGAAAGCCTTGTGTCAGCCTCACCATACTAGCCCTCTTCTGTAACGAGTTTATCACCCATACCAGGTTTATCACTATAATGAGTTTATCACCCTAATGAATTTATCACCTGCAATGTTTGGTCAAAGCATTCATAAAACCTGGTAAAGATACATCAAAGGGTATCAATTTAATCCTTTTAAAACAATCACACACATTCATCTTTAAAGGAAAATGCTAACATGTTCAAAATATCTTTTCCCTGAGGAATGTCTCTTGGCAATTATGGGAGGTGTCCGATCAACCTGCACTCCCCACCAATAACACCTTAAGCAAGATAAATAAAATGTCCTTCAAGATAATAAGAATAACAGACATTATAGCAGGTTTTCTGACAAAAAAGGGCAGAAACCTTAACTGCCCTGTTCCTGCCTCTCTGCTTCTGGTCTGTGCCAGTCCCATTTCATTCAGTGGTCTCACAGGTGCTGTCAAATAGCTTAACTGATCATTGTCCACCTTTGAGACAGTATCTTGAGCACAGCCAGGCCACTAATAATAATTTCTGATTGCCTTGTGCTAGAAGCCTGACATCGTTTTGTCTGTGACAGCAGATGATGTTTGTTTGATGTACCCTGGCTGAGGTGCATGTCCCCATTCCATGGCATTCATCTCTCCCCAGCTGGGCATCGTGGATATTTTTGCACAGCTAAAGCATCACGGAGACTTAATACAAGTTGCAATGTTGCCTAATGCATCAAGTCTTGAGAGCTGCTCTTAAGGTCATTACAGCTTGCAATAGTCAATCTTTGTTTTACTACCTACTTGTATTTTTAGGGTTTTGGAAGCGTTATAGACACAGGTGGCCAAATTCTTCTGTTGTTAACTCCCTGGAACCTAATTTGCCCCACAAACTTGTGTACTTTAAAATTTTCTCAGCAGAACTTCTTTTGCTGAAGCTATTTTTTACCTATAAATACTGAGCATAAAAATAAAGCTAGTTCATCATTTCATCTACTACATCCTCCTCAGTGCCATTTTTCTGAAAACAGAGAGTTTCGGCAATGCACTCCCTTTATAAGATGAAGAACAATTAGAAGGCAAGACAATGTTCTTTTAGGATTTTTATTGCTTAGCTAAAATCTAAATTGCACTGGCAACTGATTTTTCTGTTTCAAAGACTTACATAGTCATAAATAATTCTATATAAAAAGCGATCCATTCATTATATTAAATATAACTATATGAATGTACATGCCAGCCTTCTTGGTCTGGTTTGTGGGCTAGGTGCTAAAAAATAATGGATCTGGTTTTGGTTATTCTAGGGCTGTATTTGACCCAAGAATTAACGTCTGACTGTCCTCAATTGTAAGCTTTTATTACAAGGTCTGTGGTACCACCCAAAATTGCTTGCTAGCTTTATCAAGGACACTATGTTTTTCACATCTTTACATTCTATCACTTTTAATAAAGAACAATGCACTATAGGTGCAATTTTGTAGTGGAAATTTGCACAAAACCTTTAAAATACTTGGGAATTGCCCAGCATGCAAGAATTCAGAGTAAATAGGTTACCCAAATAGCTATTTTGTAATTTGGGGCCCCCAATATGCAACCATTTACATCTCACCAATCTACCACCAATTTTCAGCTGGCATTTTCTCTGCAAGTAATAACCTGCAAGTGATGTTTACAGCAGACAAAAAACAGCTGAAAAAAAGTGAAAGGAGGAGCAAAAATGAAAAGAATGGTTGGTAAAAATGAGAGAGAATAGTATAATTACTTGTATTTCCACAGTATCATGTCTTCACAGAATTCAAGCTGTGCATAATAGCTTTAGCGCAAGGGCAAAACAGAGAAGCCCCTAGGAAAAGTGATGCAGATAGTATTTTTTTAACCTTCCTGGGGAGCCTTACTCCAAGAAGATTTAAAGCTTTTTAATCTTCAGCAGAACGTGTTGGCTGGAAAGTAGTGCATTTCAAAATGAAAATGCATTAATTAATGTCTCTTGGAAGAGGACAATCTGAAATATCTTTCTCTGTGGGAGTAACTTGCAAGCTGATTATGTGGGCTGATAGATATTCCATCGGAGAACATTCAGGGAATATTAAGGTTGTACAGTTAAGCACATGGAAGTTAGGAAATGCCACATTACAGGATTCATGTACATCCTTAATTCTGCCTCTGGTGTGTATGTGGTATAATATATTCATTACATATAATCTCCCAGACACTGCTATAAATATACACTGATCTTAGATTTTACACACATCAGATCATGCATTAAGTACTGTGTACAACTATGCCATAGCCTATTAAAATCCTGTATAAGAAAACTACATAATAAAATTTGTCTTGAGCAACTAGTGCAGATTAAATATTATATTTATGATATAGAAAATGATGTTTCGATAAATTATCCTGTAAGCTCAAAAGACTGCATGCTACATGGGTGCATACAAATTGCCCATGTAGTTAGCTCTTCCGTTTCCTGCAAATCTCAGGGGGGATGGTTGTGTTTCTGCTTCAAAAGACACAGCACAGGTACTGCGGCAGACTGAAGCTTTGGCCATTCCCACATCAACCAGGAAAAATAATGGGAAGATGTTCCTATATCCTCTCAAGGGCAGTCAGCCCACCATGTTTTTCTTCCTGATGCAACAGGGTTTTGTTTATTTGATGAGTGCAAGAGAAAGTTACTGATTCATCATGACCAAAGTCAGAGCAAGGGATGCTTTGAAGAACTCCCAGCATCAGGGCAGTTGCACACATATGCTACATGACATTGGAAATGAAGGAGTAAAAAGAGTTTGTGAAGTTTAAATGGTATTTGTAACAAAAACAAAGCACATAATTAGTAAGGTTAAGGATCAGAGAATACAGAGAGAATTGAGGTTTTACAAAACCCTCAAAATTTATAAAAACAATGGTTTTTTCCATTTAATTGACTCAGAATGCAATGAAAGCATGTTTCTCTAATTAAACAAATGTCTTGTGGCATGCAGAAATAAATACCAGTGATTCTTAAATCATGGCCTTTGAGTCTGGACAGAATAGGTTTTTTATTTGGATTTTAAGGGATTTCTTTTAACATTGTTTTTATTTTAGCTGGTACTTCGCTTTGTTCTGCTCTTCATCTGCCTCTCCATTCAAATTAAGGTCTAGGTGATTTTATTCCAAAATGAATCCTGTCCTGCCCTTTTTCTTGCTGGCACAATGAAGGATCAATTCTTTCTTTTATCTCTACTTGTTCTACTCTCTCAGAAAGCAGCCCTCCTCCGTAGCTGCAGATCCCGGTGGTGGCTGTACCTGCTCACCCCTATCCTCTCCAGTTCACTGCTGTAAGGAACTTCCCAGGGAAAGGAGGGAGTGGACCTGTATTCTCATACTGTCTCTGCCAGAGCAGAGTGTTTCGTGAAAGTGGAAATGCCTCTCTTTGTGGAGTCCTTGCTGCCAATTTTTACTCCATGAGCTGGGCAAATGCTGCACGTGCTCTAGGTCTGGTGACTTTCCTCAGTCAAAGCTGAAATCTGATGAAGATCTGGCCTGTCTCTTGACAAACTGAGCCTAGCCACAGCAAGATGCATGCTCCTCACAAAAAAAAAAAAAACCAAAACAAAAACCAACCAAACCCAAAAAAACCCCAAACCCAACCGCCAAACCAAAAGCCAAACAACCAAATGTATAAAATGACTGAGGTCTCAAGAGCTGATGAGAATTATCAGTATTGTCCTCACTAGTCTCCTGCTTTTATCATGAGGTTTTATTTCTTTCAGATGTTTTGCTTCCTCCTAGCACCAGAAAAAAAAAAAAACCAACACAAAACCTTCTTGAAAATAATCTCCTATATAATGTCCTTCTTTCTGTTTTTTAATACCTTTATTCTCAAAGCAATTTCTGGACAAGTATGTGGTCCCTCTAGTTTAATGATGCTTGTTTGGCATACCCCTCTTCTGTGTGAATCTGCTATTATTTCACCTTCTAGACACTGCAGAGAAGTTCAACAGTCTTATGTGTTTAAGGAGAGATGGTTGTACTCAACAGATTCAATAAGTTTTATCCCAAGATGCAATAGTATTTTCCTTTGCAGGACTTGCCAGCTCTGTGATCAGTGCAGGGATACAATGGGAATCACTGCCTTATCCTCCTACAGAAGAGCTAGAAACAATTTTAATTTATCCTAAAGAATACCTTTGTATTCAGAGTACGTAAGTGCAATACTGGCAGTCTGCTTCCATCACTGAATGGGATTTCCAATAAACACAGGCTGCTGTGTAATACACATGGAGCCCAGAAAGGTGCTCTAAAATTGGTCCATTTGGCACATCACTATCCCCAAACACCATAAACTCTCACTGCACCTTCACTTCAAAAGAATAAGGTTTAGATTTGACTGACTGTAGAAGTCTGGAGAGTCTAAGTAATGCCTTTTGCCTGCACCCTTTGTGTAGCACCATGTGGGATGTCATTCATTTCAGCATCTGCAGTGGAGATGTCTGAATCTACCCTGGTCATCCCCATCTCTCTCTGTAGTCAGTGGAGGGAGATAAGTGCTTGCAGGATGTGATTCATCTCTGAGCAACTGTAAAGTAATAGAAAGATTCTCACCTGACTGATCATCTCACACAGTTACACAGCATAGAAAAATTGGGTCAGGTACAAGTCACTAGTTTTCACAGAATTTAAACAACTGCTACAGTAATAGCTAAACAAGAAATAGTGAAATTCAAGTTCCAGGTTACCAGAAATGTCACTTTAACCTCTGCTTTAGAATCTAATTGAGTTCAACTCAGACTTCTTTGTTTGTACACTCATGTTCTTGGAGATTTTAATTGCTCACTGGTTTATATAGTTTCAGTTTACATAAAAAAAACATGTTTGAGGACTAGATATACTGCAATGTAGGACAGAGAGAATCTTTTTAATCTTTATATCAACATATCAGAACCAAAGATCTGCATAATTTTCAGTACATGCATTGAAAATACATATTTTAACACAGATTAAATAGAAATCCAATATATCATATGAATTTTAAGGAAGGCTAATAAAACATAGGAAAGAAAGGAATCTTCTTTAAGGAAAACCTTTGCAGATTTAATTGTGTTCACAGACATAATTTGGATTTTCTTTGCCCTTTCAGTTCTCATACATATGTTAAGTATCCATTAAAATGATTGCTGCCAGTAATGACCTTATATCCCAGCGGTAGATTTCTTCATAGATTCATCCTCCATATATATCATAAAAGGTCTGTTTGTAGTAACTCACTCTATAGTCTTTTGTTGCATTTATTACAGGCAAGTTCTTCCAACCCATGTTCAAAAGGATACTCTTTTAGGTCAACAGAGAGAGAGAAAAAAAAAATATCTACAATACTTTCAATTTATTAATTTAATACTTAAATGCTAACTTTAATGGATTATTGTTTATCAGTTCCTTTTCCCTTTGATAGGGAAAGATCTTTATCTTAAAATACACTATCTTATTGCCCTCACTTCTCTAGACACCTTTAATGTTCAGAAAGCATTCTTTATGCATGACTAAATGTAGGTTTTCCTCAGGATCCAGAAAACCAAGTATTGTTTCCATCCCACCCACAGAATATACAAGTCGTTGTATTTTTTATTATTAATTTATAAAATAGAGATACTGCTCTTCAAACACGCATGAAAAGCAATTGTAACAAAGAGACTCCATTCTTTTAATAGTAAGAGGGAAAAATGTTAACTGACATCTAATGGAAGCTAGAAAAAAACAACTTAGAAAGACCTACTAGACAAAGCTAATTTAAAAAAAAATCAACAAAATAATGTGACAGTTTCGGAATTTGTGCCAAATATATAGTGTATTTGTCCAATATTTTAATATTTTATCATAGTAGAAGAAATGGCTGAAGAAAAAGCTGTGCAATGATTACTATTGCAAACATTGACCAATTTCTACCCCAAGCTGCTACTTGAAACTCAAATCAAAACTCCTTTGGGGCCTTTGGCTTTGCTGGGTTCTGATAGAATTTAGATACTGGCCAGGAGGATCTGGACCTGTTATCATAGCAAACCACACACTTGGCACACTTATTGCCAAAGAAAAAAGTAATATGGTAGGCTTTTTAATGTTTAATTCACATCAGAAATGCTGACCTTTGTTGCTGTTTCTTGATGACAAGTACGGTGTGTGCACACAGACACACACAGGGCGGACTTAAATTGCACTAGATATATTTAGATCTGCTGGGGTGGGGTAAGCCAAAACCAACACTAAAACTCTTGCCTGAGTTTCTACGTATTTCGGATAACCTTTCATTAATTTGAAGTGTCTTTTCAGTCATTCCAAGATATTTATCTTTTTCAGCATACTGTCTCAGTCTCAGTCTTGTATTTTCCAAAAATTCATAAAAAAATGCTTCTCCTGATAAAATTTCCATATATGGTCATTCTCAGATGATTATCCATTATGATTTCAGCCTCATTGCTGAGTATTCCACACCTATTAAAAGCTTACCTTTATTAAATGGTTCCTCAGCCTGAGGTGGCACCTGGTGGGAGAAAATCCACCTCTTGCTCCTGAGCTTTCATTATTTGCACTGGTGAAATAATTTTTTGCAGTATGTGACAATTTCTGGAAGACTGGGCAAAAAGACAAATGTATAAGGGCCCTCCAGTATTATGATACAATCAAAAAGGTGACTAAAGAAAATAGAGGTTATGGTCAATTTTAGTTTGCTTTACAAAAAAAGCAAAACCTCTGAAGTTTGGTAGCTTCTAAAATAGTTATTTTGTGGTGTTCTAGGCTCAAGTGGTTCATAATACAAAAACACAAAAAACCTTTTTACTTTGAAAAAAGAAAGCTTTTGGAGAGTTTTATGACCAATTCTAGCACAGAAATAATGAGGGATGAAGAGGTGATATTTGACATTTTAATAGCCTGCATTGTGACAACTGTGGCATTGGGAGGGGAGGGCAAGGCAGTACACGCACTCAATTTCAGATCTGGTTTGGTTTTGTCTTTTTCATTAGTTCCTCTGTGATTCTTTTTGCACTGGGTGCTTTGCAGACTGGAGATGGTAAATCTCCCTTGCCACTCGTTAACAGTATAGGGTTTTGGGCCCATTTACCTGGGAGGATGGATCAGGTCCTATATGTCACTCAATGCCTTTTGATATTTCAGTACTTAGAATTTGCTCTAGTTCCCTCCTTTAGGAAGTTACATGATTTTGATATTCTCTTAGTGTCACAATCTAAATAGGCTATTTATAATCAGTATAAGTTTGTTACACATAACAAAATCTGAGCTTTAGATTCTCAGTGGAAAAAGAATGAAGAACTGATTTTATATTTTTTTAAGTCTTGTTCTCAATATACATGTTGATCTGTCACTAACAATATGTATGGCTGCATCTGAAAACAATTGTTCATTATCTTTTGATTCATCTTGTAACTTCCAAGAGTTATATTTTTTTTATGTTATGACCTTGATTCTCACTCAAGATATACTTGCTGCTGAAGGATGTGGACAGTGCCAGGCAATGAGGCAAATCTCTCTAATTCTCATGCTGCCATGTTCTGCTCATTGTCAACTCCATAAATTATAAAGTGATTTAGGGATTGTCCTAGATTTTGCTCTTTTATTTCTACGGGATCTGCTCCGTTATATTGTGCCCCCATCACATTGCCTCATCTTCTGGTGAGAGACAAAGACAACTGATATAGAGTCTGGTTGACGAATTTAATCCAATGCATATACTCTTATTTTTTATGAGTTTTCAACTGAAAATTTTGCAATGGTTTGTGCCAGTTGAAAGGGAATCTATCTCTACATTCCTTTTCCCTTTCCTTCTAATATATTATTCATTATGTCACTAAGAATAAAATTTTCTGAAGTTAAGAACACAACACTTCTGGAGATTAACTTGTACCAGTTTAAATCCGTTGGCATGTGTACCAGGACAGCCTTGGTAACTGCCTGGTGGAAAGGTACCTCCTGAGCTCAGCACTGGAGTCACTGCACCAGTGCAGGAATTCAGGCACTCAAAGCTATATCCAATTTGAGTCTGTCTCCATAAGCCTCAGTCATGCTACTGACAATACTGATATGACCTCAGATGTACATTTCCAGCTCTTTTCATACATATAATCACATCTTTCTGAAAATTAACATCTTACAAAGAACTATGAAACATCAGAGAAGTATGAACGAGGTTCTGTATGTCTGCAGTTCCTCACAGAATAACTTACTGGTAAAGGATATGTGTGTCAAATTCTGTGCAAACATTTTTATCTCTTGTTAAAAAAATAAGTCTCAGAAGGAAGTGAGAACTAGAAAGAAGTAATGCATCTATTTTCTTTCCATCTTTTTGTCTCCCCATTTTCCCCATGAAAGATTTTTTCTAAACGGTTTTCTTTCTAATGATAATATCCTTTCTTCAAGGCTTTTAGCACATCCCCATTTTAAGCTGATGAAGTCAGTCAGAACGGATTTGCTTAAAGTCAGAGATACTGTTTTTGAACTAGCGCCACCATCTATTTATAAACTGATGTGGAAAATGTCACGATAACCTTAAAGACATTTTTTCCCTCTCAAATGTCTGTAGGATGATTAAATAGGACCTACTTTGTGAAAGTGGTCAGAAGGTAATATTTCCTCTCACAATTAACTTTTCAAGGCTTCTCTCTTGTTTTCTCACAGAAAAATACATAGGCATTCCCTTCATCTGGGCTGCAGATATATAGATTTTTTCCTTTGAATAGAAAAACTGCAGAGAATCAGTGCAAGTGTTAAATTCCTTAAGGATCTCCCCCTGCAAATAGAAAGGTGCCCACTGTCCCTGAAATAGTTTGGATAGGGAGAATATTGCCTCAGTGGATCATATCTGCAGGCAAATGATATATGTCCATAGATTGAGGATTATACTCACACATTTCGTGTTGGTTTCACAGGGTCAGGCTGTGAAGGAGAATTCATTCTCTTCAGTTCTGTAAGGGTGCTAAAAAGGAGTGCAGGGGGAGAGTTGTATGACATTCTAAAGCTGGCATTTTACCTTTTAAAGGAAGATAAACAATAATGAACCTCTGGACTAGACTTCTCTGCCAGTTAAATTATTATAGTCACTGAATCTTACTAAAAACAACTCTGGCAAGGACTATCAGGACATTGTAGTCCAGTTTTCCAAGGGAGAAGATCAGTGATGGAAGACTCTGTATAAGTCAGGTATAAACTCAGTAATGTGATCGCATCATGTGTAGGTAAGAGAAAATTGACTTATATACGCATAAGCAGGAGTCCAAGGACAGAAAAAGGTCATGAAGACCATTCAGATCTATCATATTTCCCCTAGGACTCCTGAAATCAGGGAGTGATCCTGCTATGAGGACTGATTCTAATCAAAGAGCAAAGGAAAGAAAAGTTTTCATCAAACAACTACTACTGAGGACTGCTCCAAACACAAACACCACCACCAACTGACACTTTGCAGTGCTCATCAGTTCATCACAATGTAGGAAGAAGAAAAAAATAATTAAAAAAAAAAAAAAAAAGACAGAGGACCTTGATGACATCTGCCAAATAAGATTTTTTCATAATTGTTATTGTATTTTATTGGTTATTTATGATTATATTTTACTGGAATAGTTGTAAGAGTTTCATCTGGGCTCAGACCTCAGTGTGCTGCAGTGTGCAACATAAAATTGTTGAGGACTGCTTGAAGACCTTGCCTCTCTGAATGAGTTGTTGCTGGACTCTGACTCAGATGTTAATGTTTTTATGTGGTCTTGGTCTTCCACCAGTTCAATGCACAAAAGTTTTGCATATGGCAAGTAAAGAAATAATAAAGTCAGGCAATCATATTCTAAGCAAATAGGGAAAGTCAGAAAAAAGTCAGAAGAGAAAGGAAAACAACGAAGTAAGTTGCCAAATATCACAATGTCAGGGCTAGAAGTAAAAATCCCCTTCCCTTCTCTGTGAATCAATTCAGAGCATTGCCAGAGTCCTGTGCAGATAAAGCAGAAAGCTTCATGTAATACATATTTTTCTCTCTTTTTATTTATGTGTTGTTAAAATCACCTAGGCCTAGGTGAACTGGTTTGTAAGGGCTCATCTGTCATTGGCACATAAAGCTAATACAGTAGTTCAAGAAAGTCTACACACAGAAAGATAAATGAAGGTGGCATACAGTGTTCAGCCTTACATCTTTCCTGTTTGAGAAGTACAGAGGCCCATTAGGCTCCAGCTAAAACCTCTTAAGAGCAGTAAAATTTGTTTTAATTAAAAGCTTGAAATCCAAGCCAATAAAAGGATGTGTGTAGAAACTGAAAAAAAACAAGGACAACATTCATCTAGGGTGCAAGTTCATTGAAACCCAAAGAAATATACTGAAGGTAAATTGGACCCCAAACATTTGTATACTGAAACATTTGGCTTCTTTTATTTTTCAAGAAAAAAAAACATTCAGTGAGTTGTGAAACAGTTGTTAACAAGACTGAGCAGTAGCTTTCCCTTGCTACTCTGCAGTTCTACTCAGAGTTTCTCAAAATCTTCAAAGAGATCCATTTGGTGCTTTTACAACCTCTTTGTTCTCTTATGGGAAAATAATTATGGTACAATTTCTTCTCATTCAGATTTTAAATCCTGATTAAAGACATGCGATCTGGCCTTCAAATAAAATATATACTTTTGTGCATCACATTCATCTTTCTAAATTACAGCAAATTGTCCAATTTTTATTTTGTGGACTGTGTAGTTACAGCAATCAGTTTACCTGCTCTTCACCTCAGCATATGCTATAGCACCCTAAGTGATGAATGTAATTTTAATCAAAAGGCTTGGAGAAATCTTCTGATCTAATAGAACACTTCATCCTAGGAAACACGTTGCCTCAGGAAAGCAGTAAGAATTCAGAGACTTTCTTCTAGGACTTCTCCAAATCAGGTTTTAGTGGGGGGGGGAAAATAAAAGAAGGGAAAAAAAGGGTTGACATTTTTTGGACCAAGAGAAATTGAAAAAACTTCAAACTAGATTAAAGTTGAGATTGTAACTTTGATTATGTTTTCTTCATGATGACATGAACTGTCAAAAATACCAGTGTTGCCCCCATGAAAAAAAAAAAAAAAAAAGGAATTTAAGATCTATGACCACTCATTTCTGACCCCACAGAAGGACCTCTGGATACAAATCAATGCAATTAAGAAAAAAAATCAGAATTAGATAATAATTAGTACATTTTTTGTAATATGGGCTTTCTCAGACCTCAGTTCTGGAGGCCAGAGAAGGAAAAGGGGAGTGCAGTGGAAGACCCTCCAGCCCTTACTGTCTGAACATCTGGGAATGGCTAAATGGAGCTGTGTCATACTGAATGAAGAGTTTATTTATATAGAAAGGTAAACTCCAAGAAAGTAAAAAACGAAGAACAAAGGATTTTGAGAGTATACTGAAGGATAAAGAGTTCTGAGAGTATATTGTAGCGTGGGAGGTAAACCCAATTAAATGAGTGATTAAAATCGTGATCTGGCAAAGCTGGCCCAGTATTCAGAAGGAAGTGAAACACTGTCATAACAAACTCCTCCGAAAACTTTGGAGAATCCAAGTTGTGGGTAGAAGTCACAGACTCTTCCAGCCATGCAGTCTTGATTTGTTTTCCTCTTTCTTGCCTTTAAAATGTCTAAGAAGTTAAATGTAACAAAAGTATTGTAAAACAAGGCGGAGGTTGCAATATGAAACACTGAGGACCATGTTTTCTGCTGACACGATTTCACTGAAACCAGTTGAATTATACCAACAGGTTTTGGCTCTGAAAGTCAGGAAATGACAAAGTTAGGTTGAACATAGGGCATTGTGACAGTATTTTTGCAATACAAAAAGAACACTTGTTTTCATTCTCGAACAGCTTGAGTAAGCTGTTCAGGAATTTGAAAGGGTTCACTCATCAGTACTTCCAGCTCCCAAGATATTCCACAGGGAATATTTCATGATAATGCAAAAGTCATCAGTGTGCATGTACTTAAGTGAGTGCAACATTAAACGATGAAAATAGATTTATACTGTTTAAAAAGAATGCTCTGACAAAATAATCTCTGGGTTTTCTACAGGAATATAGATATGTATTCATCAATATCTGTCTCCAGCTAATTCATATCTCCATTTAATGAACTGGTGTCATTGCCTTTAAGTCAGTAACCTTAAGCTCGGGGGCTTCCAGCTCCATGGAAATCCACATGTTGTAGCTATGTAAAAGATGTCCTTGTAATAATAGCTTTTCAGAAACAGAAAACTCCTAGAAATATCAAAATAATTACAACAGATTTTTAGGCTTTTAGGCAGTGTCCACTGGTATTTGAAAACCAGTACAAGCTTTACTTCCTCCTGTTGTTTCCATTTCCTTTCCTTGTTTCTGATATTTGAGATATCTTTTTTTCCTCGTGATCATCCCTGTGAATAAATATCCTCCATAAAAGCTACTGAGGCCTTCTAAAGCAACAAGGTTGTTGCTGTCAATGCATTCAGTTGTTACTCCTATATAATAGTTTGTCTTGAAGTATGTCCATCCTGCTGTCCAAAACCATGCCTGTGCTCCTAGCTGAGGTGGCCATAAGCAAAAAACTTTCAGTACCAGAACAATATAGATGTGCCATAAGCCTCTTGATCTTGCTCTGTCAAAGGGATCATGAAACCAAAATCTGAAGCAGAAAGGCACATTTACAGACACAGGCTCCTGATGTGGTGTGCACTATACCTACACCCCGGAAAAGATGCTCCGTGCCCCAAGAACATGCAAAGGATACAGGCAGAAGAAAACCTGGAATCTAGCACAAAAGAACTCCATTGAGATACTGAAAAGAAAGGAACGAGAACTTCCTCACCATAGTGTGAGTGAACACTATGAATGTGTGTGAAAGTCATTATCTTTCTGCTGAGGATGAAAAGTAGGATGGAAACTGACTGTAAAGGACACAATCTCGGGCAGTTACCTATGATTTGTGTGATAAAGGTGACATGGCAGGCTTTACCTCTAGGGTTTGTGCAGAACTGTCTCTTCATTCCACTTTAAGATGAGCTGTGCTTTGTGTCTGAGGGGAAAAAAGAAATCCAGGTCTCATATCATGTTTATATTGCCCTTCCTCATTCTATAGATGGTTTTATTCATTTCTTATGCTAGCTGCAAATCTTTCATAAAGCCTATCACAAAGAATATTAGAATTTGCCTGGAAAACACAACCCCAAGAATTTCCATTGTTAATTAAAATGTCATCTTTCTAGCAATTAATTAAACAATTTCTATTGAGAATGCAGAGGAAGAACAGATCTCAGGTGACTAGGGAGACATCATTTTAAAACAAGAGTTTAAACTACGTAGGGCAAAATTAGGTGAGCTGCTCATTGAAGAACCCTTGTTTTTACAGTATTGCAGGCAAAACTATTGTCCTCAGTGAACATTGTCATTTATAAGGCTGTGTCAAGACCTTCTTTATGATTTTTTCTTAGAATTTTTCCCCAGTCTAGTGTGAAATCAGATTTCTTCATTCACCATCATCCCTGCTGTTATCCTTTCATCTATGTGAGCCTGAACATAATTAGAATAGATTCATTCATGTCATTTAATAATCTAAGTAATTTAATTGCATTCCCACTTGAATTTCTTTTTATTTAGAATTTTTATTTACAGCAGCTATCTAGTAGTATCTGTTTCTCATCTTTGTTCTATTGATACATAGGCATCTAGTGCCAACAGATATTATTAAATCTCTATAAAATAGCCCATAGAAATAAGCAGTAGTCAGCTGTAGTAATAAAAAATATAGGTCTTTTCAACACCACAATAATGTGGCATCATTGTGTGTGTTAGATGGCCAGGAAAAATCTTCCATTTTTTTTATAATCTTGACCCCTTAACAGTCTGTGTACTTAAGGAATCAGTATTAGTAATTAACATTCCGAAATTCATGAAATTCATACATCTGAATCTAAACCAAAAATACATTCCTCGTCAACTGGGAATTTTCAGCTCCAAATAATAGTTCGGTTGTTTCCAAAGATTGGAACCACTTTTGTTCTTTGTTCCAGATGAGCTGTGACTCATAACCCCAGTTGGCGTTTGGCAGAATATGGGCCCCAATCTCTCCTTTTATCACTGTATACAGGTCCTCTCCTTGGTAGCCCATTTAGTCTGATGGTATTGTTGTGGGTTGGAAACTTGGACAATTACTTTGGATGTTCATCCCTAAACTATCTTTGCTTATATTTTCTTGTTCCTCCTGACAGTTGGTTTAGCATTTTTTAACTAATTATGATTTTAATTCATTGTTCAGATCAATTCTTTTTTTAAATTAGTTTAATAGTCTCAAAGCCAAATGAGATAGCAGTAACAGAATGAAGGAGAAAACATATCTGTCTCAAGTTTTAATATTGATGTATTTTCCTCTGCAATCAAAACTTCAACTGGCAGTTTAAGTCAGCAGTGTAAGAATTTGATTTTGCTACAAAATTCCTTGGGTTTAGAGCCTTAGGAAAAAAACAAAACAAAACAAAACAAAACAAAAACAAACAAACAAACAAACAAACAAACAAACAAACAAACAAACAAAAGAAACAACCAAAAAACCAACCAAACCAATCTCAAACCAAACCCACCAGGATTTCTATTCCCACAAGTTCTTCCCATGGGAAGGCTAGTAGGAGTTCTGCCTGCAGAGAACCAAATAAAAGCTAGCAATTTGCAAGTCATCACTTGGGAGACCTGTGGAAGTCTTGGGAAGTACTTATAGCAACAGATTCGTGACACCTAACATTTTAAAGGCTATTCTACCTGAGCTTCCTACAAAGGCAAAAGAGAGAAAGAGAGGTGTACACATCAAGTTTAACAAGGTATCTTTTGGTTTCCTCCATAGTCAAAGAAGGGAGAGAAGCCACTATTGAGGTGCTTCTGGGCAAAATACCTCAGTTGTTTGGAATCATTCTTTGAAGGAGTCTTTCCCATTCACAACAGGAAATCTTGGACAACCAGTCTTCTTCTATAATTAAACTTACATTGTAAGAATGCCCACAGGTTGCTTCTCCCTATTCTTTTTAACAGGCTTTCATTTTTATAAAAACATATTTTTTGCTCAGATGCTCTGAATTATGATTTAAAGGGCAAAGGAAGACACCCAGGAATTCCTTCGGTTAGAATTTCACTACACATTGGAATCAGTATGTATAAATATTTTTATTCTATTCTGTGCTTGTAACCAGTAACAGAAAATCCCATTTATAATAACTGTAAGTCCTGATTCTTAACTGTTTTTCAGTGTCTTAAGTCAGAAGAAATTTTTTTCCCTAAATTTAATAAAGCTTCACTGGTGCTGAGCCAGTATTAATTACATCAAAAACAAATTAGTGGTCTGTCAAAGTAATAGAGATAAAATTATCTCCTTTTTTTTTCCAATGGACAAACCAGATGGCCAAAAAAAACTTGTCAGGGTCTCTGTTAGTTACTGAGAATAACCATATTACTGATATTTTGTCAAAACATCCAGTTTAAGATGTCTCCTAGGAATAGTTGATGAATTGTGACTGAACTGTTCGTTTCACTCTTGAAGGACAGCATTTATAACTGCTTTTTAACATCACTTTATCATAATTGCATCATATTATCACATTCATCACATTTTATGATAATTTTTCAGTCACTGTTTTGCATGTGCAGTTAACATCCTGAGCCCAAGTCGCAGCTCACATAGGTCCCAGTGGTCTCCAAGAGGCTTCAGTGTAGAAGCCTGGAACATGCCAAGGTCCCTACTGAACCGAGGCCAGAATCTGGTCAGAGTGGCAGACGGACATCCACACCAGAGGCCTTGCTTTTTTCTGGGACAGATTAGAGCATGGGGAGAAGTGGATATCCTCTTGGGTTTAATCCTGAGATGGATTTGGGCTTGGAAAGAGTCCATACCTAGAGGAAAGGGCTTAGAAGACTTTTTAATATCCTATGTTATTTAATAGAGCTGGACAAAATATGTTCCCAACTATTGGCATTATCTATAATGCCTCAAAATTAGGAAAAAAAAAAAAAAAAGTGCGGCATGTGAATGGATAGTTTGAAAAAATAGACCAGTTCAAATGGAAAGTTTTGTTATCCTTTATCATTAATTAAATATATATATATATAATTTTATCTATTTGTTTTATTCTTTTAGAACAATGATAAAACTAGACACTGTATGCAATTTTGAATTGAAACTTTTTAAAGTGTACTATTTAAACAATTTACAAGCTTTGTTTACAAAATTTGGATTTGCAAGTATTAAAACTGCCAAATTTTGCTTTCAGTCAGTCCACTGAAGTGACTTTCTCCAGCAGAAAAACACACAAATAAAAATTCCCAATTTCACAGAAGTTCCAGAAGAAGCTATCAGCTAAGAAAAAGTACCAGACAAGGAAGTGCCCACCTCTTGATGCCTTTCCAGCTTCCTGGAAGACAGCAGTCACTGTATTGAAACCTCCTCTGCCTTCAGGATATTGTTCTGTCTGGGCAAACTGGGAGGTGCTAGGGATGAAGAGTTTCTTAGGACATGGGGGAGTGACGTTAAATCACCTCTTCAGGTTTCAATACATGGCTCATAGCCCATCTGAGGACAAGAGAGACAAGAGAAAAGAGCTTCTTCCCCCGTCAGCCCGCCATGGTCACCAGAAACACCAGAGCATCGCATCTCAGGAAGCACCAGCAGCAGGATGCTGACAGTCTCTTTTGCAAGTATCCATGCTTGGGGGGAAATAAGAGGCTCCCCACCTCTCTGCTGTCCCTTTGCCCCCTCAGCAGAGTCCAGGATTTGCCTGTTATAATGCTGCATGCTGGACAATAACCCTGTGCCTGTAAGCGTGACTTTTCCCATAATCTGTACATTCTCTCTGCACTCACACTCTCTCTGCTAAGAATCATCTCCATTTGCTGCAGCAAGCACAGAGTAAATACATCCATATTTTCAATTCCATAAAATAAATAGAACACTGCAGAAAGTGAATTTCCATGAGATAACTGCATTTCTGCACTGGATTAAATAGTTCTAACTTCAGATTTAAACCTTACATGCTGGTGCAACCTAAAATACAAAGATAAAGTTGCTCTGTGAGAGATAAATCCTTATTCTTATCTTATTCTTATTCTTATTCTTATTCTTATTCTTATTCTTATTCTTATTCTTATTCTTATTCTTATTCTTATTCTTATTCTTATTCTTATTTATTACATTGTAATCCAGAAATGCACCACTACAAAATCCTAAAGGTTTAATCTATGCCACATTGGAGCTTTATTACTACTGCAGTCACTCTGTGGTACAGTGAGACTGAGTAAGCATTTAATCAGAAAATGATATCTAGTTTCACAGCAGGGTAGGCTTGTGAGTGTGCATGTAAGCATGAAAGTTTTTTCATTTGGCTTAAGGGGGCCAAATGTTGCTCTTCGATATGCACATGTTTCTACTAACATCTGCATTTTTGCATTTATCTAACATTTATCTCAAGAGCTCTAAAGAGATTGATTTTTCAAGGCCTAAATGCTTAAATTATTGTGTTAAATCATACATAGTTCTTTAAAAATACTAGCTTTCTAAGCCTCAAAGCCTCCTACTGCATAAGCTGTTGGAATAATGTTTGGGTTTTTTTTAAAAGAACAAAACCAAAAAAAAAAAACAACCCAAAGTGCAATTGAGAAGTAGCTTGCTCAAGATCTTAACCAATCTAGGATGAAAACTCACATCTGATATTGGAGTTTCTCTGCACAGAGAGCCATTCTGGAATGGTGAGACCTGACTAACTCCCTATATGATATCTTATATTTTTGAACAATCATAATTTATATGGAGTTTGCTTACTTTATTTTAGATTTTCTAAAATAAGTGCATCAGTTCACAGTACTACTAGAAGAGCTATTTCCCTTTAAAGTACTCTGCCAGAGTCTGACATTATTTCTCTCTGTAAATAAGCCGGTAATGAAATCAGCAGAGTTACACTGAATTTGGATGACTCTGCATGGGCCACATGGTCCCAGAGTTAGTTTAATTTTGTACTCCTTCAAAATCCACTGGCATTTATTTTCATGGCCATTAACATTTCAAATGAAAATCTTGGTGCTGCTTTGGCATATGTAAATGAGCCTGCTGTCCACATGGAGTCTACCTACATATCAATAGTAGTCTCATTGCAGATGATCTGGGTTTACTGCACAGCAGTGAAGAGGGTCTAAGTCCCATGCATAGTGGGGCTGACCTACCTGCAGTATGGTGGCCCTACCACATTTGAGATGAGCTGTAATGTCAGCTGTAAGTGTAGGGGACAGTGAAGTCTTTGAATTCTGTGCACAGATAGCAGCCCTTCCAGGCAGTGACTCTCTGAGCTTGCACCTGACACTTCCCAGGCTAATGGCTGGAGAGGGGACCTATTCACCAAAAAACCTAGGGTTGACAGATTCAGGAGAAGAAAATTTTCCTCTTAGACTTCTTAAAATTCTCTTTAAAATTATCATCTCTGTGATAATAACATTTGAATAGAGAGGAAGGCAAAGTACCTGCCATACTGGATTTACAGGGTAAAAAGTGAAAACAGGCACACAGTGATAGGCAGAGTCTTTGGGGGGGGGGGGGTGTATTTGTTTTGCTTTTTGTGGTTGTGGGTGGGAGTTTCAAGGTTTTTTACTTTCCATGTTTATTTTTTTCAGCCAATCAGTAGTTACAATCTTTCTTTTAAGCCCTCACAGCAATCTGTAGACAAATGTGGAGTCAAAAGAGCTGTTCAAGGAATTAAAACAGTTGCTATCACTTCTAGTTCTTAGTTTGGAGTAACACAAACTTTTTGGTTTTCTAGACTTGAGCAGCCATGAGTATACGTGATCTCACAGGACTCAGTCCTTGACTCATTCTCCTGTTATTGGACCAAGCTGGGCAGCCAGCAGCCAGCTCTTTGCTTGCTTGATTAGGGACAAGCAGTAGGCAAGTAAATAAGACAACTGGAAGTGTTGGTTGGGACTGTCACATCAAGTGCCTCAAAGGCAGTGAAGGGGCTGACTGAAGGGGAACTACCCAGAGATCCCATTCAACTCCGGAACAGACAACAGGATTATCCAGGGGAGCTAGAGCAACCTAGCTTGACACACACACAACAACATGAAGATGTGAGACAAGTAGTGCAATGGAGGAGACGGAGGTGAAAGTGTATTGATTCTGGTTCTGTGATGGAAAAAGGATTGCAGAGAACAGGTGGGTTCATAAACGCATCTTGTCATTTTAACTGAGCAAAAGAAGACGTGTGGATTAGAGCTGAAGATTGTAGAATAGAGGTACTTATGTCAAGAGAACTCGTTTTGCTTTATTGTTATTTTCTACTCAAATATGCAAATTGAATTTGATTGCAGAAGTGTTTGAAGATGTCAGTCTGGGAGTTCACTGTTGCTATAGCTTCTTTCTGATGTGTGTTGTCAAAAAAGAATCAGTTTTGCTTTATAAGAAAGGAGGGGTTTTATGTTGTGCTCAGTGTGAAATTCAGGAAATTCTGTGCTGTACTTAGTGAAGGGAAATAGTATTATGTCAGGAAGGGAAATAGTATCATTGATAAAAGAGCAGTACCAAGAATTGCAGTAAATGAGCATTAGCAACACTCTCCAATCACCAGAAACAAACATGAAGAAATCCAATTTGTGTAGGCAGGAAAAAAAGAAAAGATATATACTGAGTTCACATATAGAGGTAACCCTGAGGATAAATAAAAGAAAACAACGGCAGAAAATTTTAATGGAAGTAAAAAGGGAAAGGGGTAAAAGACATGCCCCTTCTACAAGCACTGGAACAGGAGATAATGCTGTTATGTTTTTTGTCAACTTTTGCCAGAAATGAAGAAACACTAGAGGAAAGGTATTTTGGATACAGGATGAATAAGGGTGCCACACATATGTCATGTCATAGACCAAGATTTCACATTTAGGAAATGGAACATTTGTATGATTCTGACCTACAGCTGGAGAAAAAGGAAGATAGAAAGCTGAGCAGAAATGGGCACATAAAGATCATGATGCGGCATCGTAGTCTGCTTTGAAACCACTGAATCAGCAGTTAAACATTGGTAAGAAAACCTCTGGACAAACTGAACATTTGAGCTGGATCTGAACAATCAAAAAAGACAATGAGAAAACACTCATTACAAGAAACTCCTGCTTTATATCTTAACTTTAACATTTACCTGCTTTTAAGGTCTACCTGCTATATCTGTGGCAAAAGTAATTTTTTGTTCATCATGTCAGGCTGTACACAATGGACCATTTAACCCTGATAGTGTTTGCCATATATTTGGTCAGGTACCATTTGGCTTAGGATGCTTATCCTCAAAAAATATCTAGAATGACCTGAGTAAGGCGCTAAAAGGATTCTCAAACATCAAGGTGGTAATGCTAAGGAGACAAGTTTTTGTCAGAAAGCAAAGGCTCGTCAAAAGTTAGTGTATCCTAGAAATTAACTGCTGTCATTGGGTTTCTAATCAGGCAGCAGCCAGATTTCATCACGAGCCTCTCCTGGTGTTGCCTGCCCAGTGCCTGGACTCCCCAGCGTGCAGTCCATCTCCGGATGCCTGCAGCATGGGTGGTTCACCCAAATCGTAGGCAGTCCTCTCTCAGCTCTCACAGGCTGCCTGCCCCAGAGCAAAGGTCAAAGCTGTGCTCTGTGCCATGAAGCAGCTGGGCCAAATTCTCTGCTGCAAAACATCTCAGGCATCCAGAAGCCTCAGCAACTAGTGCAGAAATAAAGAATGGCATCAATTTAATATGTAACCTTTAGGATTCAAATATGGTGTACTTCTCACTGATTCCCTTTCTGAAAGAAATCTTTAAAAATGTACTACTAGCTTCAAAAATGTTTACCCTCCATTTCCCCCAGGATAAAAACACCAGGTGTCTTCATCTCATAAGCAACTTCCTTCAGATCCCATGCTCACCTACCAGTATCATAAAAGCATGCAGTGATATAGCCTGCAAGGTTCAGAGACTGCAGAACATACATTTGAAACAACAAAAAAGCAAACTGAAAGTGAGGGACCATCCTCAGGCGTCACTGTCCAGGCACTAAGGTCTGCGGGCTAGAAAAGAAACCTCAGTGCAGTGCTGATGTGAAACCATCAGCCCACAGCATTTGCTAGTGCAAGTGTGACCAGAGAAAATTTTAGGCAGAAAAGAGCTGCCCACAATGCTCTTTGGGATTGAGCAACTCCATCAGTTCCTCTTCAGGGGAGAGACACTGTGCAGGAGCCACCATCAGACAGCATTAGGGAGAAGACACTGCTGGCTGCACCTGACTGACTTCAATTCCAGCCTGTGAGGCTCCAGTGCTGCAAGATGAGGATGAGAAAGCACCCAGGAAAGTCACTGCCAGTGAAAAATACACATAGAGGAGACATGTTGAAGCACAAGTATAGGTTGCTTATTGGAAAAGAAAACAAACTTTATCAACATACCACCATTCCGTTGCACTGCTCATGGGAGGCTTGAGGTATACAACAAGGGAAAGAGATGGGTTGCTCTGAGATTTCCAAGAATGTGTATTCAAAGAGATTACCCCCTGCATTACTGTGTCATACATTTTCCTTTTTAGTTAGCCCAACATATTGAAAAAAACCAACACAAACAAAAAAAAAATGTGCCATGCCATAGAAGGATGGGTCAAAGAAGATAGGAAATGCATTATTTTGTATTTGTGCTAGAATTATCCAGTGATGGATATCTAACCTAAAATGTGCTTGGTACAGTAAGAATACGCAAAGAGTATGGGACTAGAGAGCAAAGACACTGAACATATCATCAATCATGGAGCAGGGATTTTTCATTCATTTCACACATGTATGATAAGTTCTGTTGACAAGACACTAATTGTTCAAATGTTCAAATGTGTAAATTTAGCAATGAAATGTAAAAAAGTTTCATATATAAGTAGTCTGCATATTCTGGGTAAAGAGTTGTTCTTTCCCCCAGTGTCTCAGGGATACTAGAGTGAAGAGAGCTGTTCTGTTCAAGATTCACCCAAGTCTTCTTAATGACAAGGTACGAGGTGTTATTTTCCACACTTTCTACTCCAGTATGTTAATCTCAGAAATTCAGGCTGCATTTCAGTTCGAAAAAGTCTGCTGCAATGGGGATGTAAAATTAATTACCTCATAAAAATACAGTCACAGTGCTGCTCTCCATGCCAGGTTTGGGACAGCAGTTACATGGCATTCACCTCTCCCCACTGCATTTATGGTTACCTCATTCTGAAGGAAGTACTGCAAGAATGTGCTTCAGGCAATTGTGAAAAAAAAAGTTGTATTGCAGAGTGTTTGAAGAAATTTTAAATTGGGGAAAAATAATGAAGAAATTTTGTGGTCCATCTCTTCATCTTCCCACACAAACCAGAGGATATTATATTTTATGACAAAATAAAAGCACTCTTCGCAATAAAATTTTAATATACTGCTTTTAATATACTGCTATTTTGATAAATAAAAACAAAAGGTGTATAAATAAATGTTCCATAAAAGAATAAAGTGGGTGCACACATCCTGCAGCATGCCACAGCCACATGGTAGCATTGCCTTGAGCCATCCCTGCTGTTGTATAAGCAGAGATTTCCCAGGTAATCCTATAAAATGTAGCTACTATACTAGTCAAAAAATGCTACATATTTTCTCTGAAATGTTAGAATAGTCTAAAAAGTAGGTATGATTCAATCTTATAAGTGTTGTCGTGTCTTTTTTAATTTTATTAAAAAGCAAAAATATTTTCTGGGTGAAAAATACACTCTATTCTATTATTCCTCTATGTACTTTATTCTCACTTGAACAAGAGAATACAAAAACTACAAAAGCTGTTTTATATTTCTAGTTGCTTTTTTGTTTATAAATAACTGTTCAACTAGGTCAAAATATTTTTTCCAAAATTAACTCCAGACATTTCGGTTTTCTACAAAACAAGCCATTTAATATAAAAACCTTGTATATAAATACTCACTGAAAAAAAGTTTTAATGAGCCCCAAAGTACATTGCTTGTACTACATCTTTACAATACAAATCAAAGCTGTTTAAACCTAGGACACGGGGAATCATGACAACATGTGATCCCTGAAATCACTGCAAAATAATGTCATGATAGTTGTCATTCTGAAACAAGCAGAAAGATCACCTTATAGAAAAAAAAAATCTGCTAGCCTTTCCTTGGTCACAGCATGAGCATGCTATGAGATAAATCCTTAAGAACATCAGGTACCTCAGAAAAAAATCTTTATAACTTGACATTAATACTATCGGTTATGTTTTATGCAATCTGTCCACTGAGAATACATAGAGAATCAGAATTTGGAAAAGGGTTGAAATAACGCACAGGAGTGGCTTTCAATGTATCGGAGAAGTGGCTATGAAGATTTATGTTACATACATGGATATTTGATAAGACTTTGTTATGATGATGTCTGACCAGACTTTACTGTTCTAGCATATGATAATTTGGACATAGCATAATCAAGGCAGTTTTCCTCACTGCAGCAAAAATCAAATTTTCAATGGACCATCACAAAGGACTGACAGTGAGGATTCTTGATCACCAGCAGTGGCAACTACAAGCTTTACTTCTCAGCAATCTCTCTTTTTCTTTCTTTGCATTTCCCCTCTAAGTCTGTGTGATGTTTCAAGTTCAGGGGTACATTAATGTGAAAAGATTTCAAAATATCCTTTTTTTCTTACATCATTAGTTGGGGTTTTTTTTTCCAGATAATATTTCATTCTGTGCCTTCCAGTCCAGCTTTTGACTTTACCCCCATCTGCTTAGTAACGTTTTTAAGTTTCTTCTCCAATGCCATGGCTGACAATCTCTCTGTTCATAATTACTTTCATGATAGCCAGAACATGGAAAATATATTAATGTCAATACTATATTTCCATTCATAGGTAATATAGGTAATGGAAAGATGGTTTCCATGCTTACCAACTGCTGGCTCACACATCATATGTTTATCCTTGCCCTGTCTATATTAGCAAGGGAATAATCTTTGTTTTATTTTACTGCTTTTTCCTAATTTTAGATAATTGGTTGTTGTCTTCTGGTGGCAATGACAGAGGTTGATAAGATATTATCTGGCCTTTTAGGCCTTTTCTCAAATTCTGCGTAATTAAATTATCCTTTTGCCTTGGAATTTGTCATTACCCTTTTCTGTAAAACATAGCATTTATGCAATGCATTATGCATTTTACCAGCTATCACCTGAAAGTGCTTATTATTAACCTTGGCCGTGTCTGCTTAGGAACACTTCAGTAGTTCTTGCTCTGAACAGCTGATCCCCAATCCTACACTGAGTCCTTTGACTACTTTGGCTGATCATGGATGTCACTTGCCAGCACCAGCCACCTAATCCCATCCTGGCCATGCCTTCCCTTGGGCAATGATCTGCTACCTAAAGCTCAGCTGCACCTGTGCTGCTGCCTCAGCGAGGTATAAAGATATGGTCTGAGAGATGACTGCATGCAAATGGCCTTCACGCATTCAAAACCTTATAGTCAACCTTGCAGGGCAGCACAAGAAAACAAAATGAACTTACTCAGAGGTAGTTTGGTTGTGCTTTTGACAAAGTGGCAGGGTTGAATTTTCAGTGTGCATCCAGCCACTATAATTCTGACTTCATTCAAATAGCACAGGACAAGAAAGTACAAGCTTTCTCAAATGCAAGTCTCAGAGTGTAATTACCCCTTGAGCCACTGAAGAAATATATGGGGGAAACATTTTTCTTTTAAACTGCAGCTTTAAAGATGGAAAGCATTTTCAGTGTATGGAAATGTCTTTTAACCTAGCTCTGCTGGGTATAAAATGAACTTTATTTTGAGTGACAGTCTGCTATTTTCTTCTCAGAATCTTCAGTCTAACTCTATTTCATGGTGTGTCGACTCTCTATATGATTACTCCAATATTCAGGTGCAGAGAAGTAAATGTTTCATGAAAGTGATGTCCCTGTCAGTAGTGTGCATATCATCTGGCCCCCTGAGCTGTCAGTGAACAGATTGTAGAATTACCATTAGAATACAGGAGCCCATAGCTGCAGGCAGTAAATGGAGAGCCGGTAAGCATATGTCACCAGCGTGATATTTTAGCTTCGTATGAATTTGTAAAGTGGAAATAAGCCAGCAGTACCACAGCAACTGCTAACTGTTCTGACTATCCATGTTTCCACATTACACCATATGTTCACAAAATTTGCAGCAAAAAGGAATAAAAACTGCTTTCCACTTTTGCGAAATATAACTTTATGGAATGGGGTTTAAAATTTCATTAGTCTAATGCTTTAGATCTGTGTTTAGCCTGATGAAATTTACTTTTTAAGATATCACAGTATTTCTACGGATGTCTACCTAGGAAATTATGTTTAGCTGCCAGCAGGATAAAAACAAGGCACATCTGGTTTGGTCCTCTAGGGAGGAAGGTGCTAGATACATTTGGATTTCAAAGTCAAATTATGTTTTTAATCGTATTCAAGATGCGGTTGAATAGCAGTCCATCCATGCAGGCAGATGCAGAGTTCAGTGTTGGCTATCACTTTATATTATTAACCTTGGTGAATTTTGTCTCTCAAATTTGCTACAATTGTCCCGAATTCGAAAGGAAAATCCTGGGGTTAGTGAATGTCAACCCTTTATTTTAAAATATACTTTTTTACAAATTATAGGAAGATATAGTAATTCCACCTGGTCTTAACCCACCACAAAAAAAAAAAAAAAAAAAAAGCTGATTAGCTGATTACATTACTTTCTGTGTCACATATTATACTTTTTCTTATTAGTACCAACATTTATATTGAAGAAAAACAAGGCTCTCTATCTCCCAGCACCTGGTGTAAAATAATAATTGACCAAAATCCTGGTATTTGGGCATGTAATAAGTCTGAATTACATTCATACATCTGTGCCTTGCCATCTACTCTGGGGTAGAGAGAAATGAGAGGGACACCATGTCAGGAGGACATTATGTTTTTAAGAGCTACAGGACACTGAGATCCTAAAACGAGATGGGGTAAGTTTGGGATCTAGAGGCCAATCAGATCAGGACCCTGTTTCTTTGGTGAATAAATCAAATGATGTTCCCTTAACCCAATAGCTTATCTAGGGCTATAACAAGAGCTTATTATTAGAGAGTAAGAAAAAATTTTTTCCAGTGTGCTTTGCCACAGAACATTAGCCTTTGGTCACTCATTCCCAGCTGCAATATGCAATTACTCATCACACATCATCTTGTAGAGGCTAACAGGTAACATTAGCACAACTGTAATTTTTAATAACGACTCAACCAGTTAATAAATATATGGCTATTTTCTTGGCTGGAACATGATAAATAGAAGTAGTGACATCAGATCTTTCAGGCTTGATAGCTGACAATGTCATACCCACTGCAACACATAACAGACAAAAAAATAGAGATGTGTTTAATTATTCTTTTTTATGGTAAAAACCCCCAACCAAACCAAATAAATTAAAAACCCCCCACCCAGTCAAGCATCATGACCTTCTGAAAATTCTACAAGAGTCATTTATTTGATAAAGCATTTGGGCAAGTTCAGATTCTATTTCTTGGAGGTAGAAAAGAAAACACAGTTCTCTGTTCTGATTTATTGGCTAGCTGAGTTAATTTGTTCTCTCTATGGGATTATTGTTATGCTGTTTGGGGCCATCATTTGGAATTGTAAATCTAATTAATTTTATGGGCACCTGGAGCTTTTCTATAGGTGTCTTTATATTGCTCAAGTATAAATAAATAAATGTATAATAATAAAGAAGACGAGGGTGAGGTTACAAAATAAGAGACACTGAAAGACTGAAAAAGATGAAATGGCAAACAAAGCAAAATCCTCAATCATTGACTGCCCTGTGAGGGAATATTCTCATTGAAATTTGGATTTTTTTTTTTCTCTCTGTGTGTGTGTGTGTGTGTGCGCACTCAGGTCTATGATCTATGACTGCACCAAATTTCAAGGTTCTACTCAATGGCATTGTGAAAAATCACCAATGTTCCTGCAGCATACTTGCTTGCTTTCAGCAATTTTATTGGCTACAATCAGTTAAAGAGATCTGGTGACCTTTATGCACCTTAATTTTTCCAAACTGACGGTTTGCTGCACCTTAGTATAGATAGAAGAGAACTGGTTCACATACCATGGCTGACAAATTGACAAATTGATGGTTCAGATTTGATGAAAATAACTGGAAGGTCAGATTTCAGTGTCAGGATAATTCACCCCTTCTCAGCTCTTAATGACTGCCTAAATGAATATGCAAGATCTCAAGATTCTAACTTGGAATATGAAAACTAATCACCATGATTCATCCCCTAAAAACATCGATATTGTATAGATATTAAATAGTGTGTGTTTGCAGTTTTCTTCTTGGCTACAGTTTCAAAGTAAGCACTAGGAACTTTGATAATAATCTCAAGTACATAGCTGTGCTTTGTTCTTCTTGAGCTAATAAGAGCAAATTTGTGGTGTTGATTTTAGTTAAAGGGCATTAGACCTAGATTTTTCATGCTATACGACAACCATCATTTCCATGCTATATGGAAAATCATCCTTTCAAAAACTCTTGTAATACATGAAGAGATCAGTGCCTTCCACCCTTTCTTTTAAATTAAACCTTAACGAACAGAGATTTTCAGTGCATCAAATGGCATGAAGGAAACTGTAAAATCTACACTTTGAATCTTAAGATATTATGTTATTAATACATTTATACATAATAGTTATATGAAGGTTGATTGGTGAGCTTTTTTAATCTTTTTGAGTGCGCATAAATATATCTATTGTAAAGAATCACAAGGTTTTTGTGTTATCCTCCAGTGTTTGAAATATTCATCATATAGACATTCCACAAAACCCTGGCTGCTGTTGGGCTATTGGTTTATCACTTGGCAAACCATCAGTTGTCATCAGCACCAAAAGTGACAATAACATGGCATTCTTAAAAGCCCTTGTTTACATAAAACTCCAGTTTAAACTATGACCTCTCTGATAGGATGCCTCTCTCTGGACAGATAATTGTATGTAAAAAAAGGATAGAAATCTTGACAGTACTTTTAGATCAGCTTGACAATAGCCACTTGTAGCTTTACATTATCTTTTTGGACACATTTCTATTGCCTTTTTCCTTTTTAGACCTTTTTATCCACATTGAGAATAAAATATATACTTCGTTAAAACTCAATGGGTTCAAACTTCAACTCTGCTAAGTAGGAACATAATGTAATTTATTTGACCAGAATGTTTTAGGTGGAACTCTTTTTTCCTTGATGAAACAAAGATATTTGAGGAACTTGATATGATTCCTCAGTATGTATTAACATTTTTTTTTTCATTAAGAGATTCAACTAGCAAAATCCTTCATTTCCACCATTTCAAAATTAAAATAGTGATTTTCTTCATTTTAGAATCATAGAATAGTTTGGGCTGCAAGGGACCTTTAAAGATCATCTAGTCCAACCCTCCTTCCATGGAAAGGGACATCTTTCACTAGATTAGGTTGCTCAAAGCCCCATTCAACCTAATATTGAACAATTCTACGGATGGGTCATCTAGAATTTTTCTGGACAACCTGTTCCAGTGTCTTAACACCCTCATAGTAAAGAATTTCTTCTTTATGTCCAACATAAACCTACCCTCCGTCAGTGTAAAAACATTGCCCCTTGTCCTGTCACTATAAGCCATGGTAAAAAAGTCCTTCTCCATATTTCTTATAAGCCCCTTTATAAGGGCCTGCAATAAGATGTCCCCAGAGCCTTCTCTTCTCCAGGCTGAATAACCCCAACTCTCTCAGCCTTTTCTCATAGGAGAGATGTTCCAGTCTTCTAAACATTTTTGTAGCCCTCCTCAGGACCTGCTCTACAGGTCCATGTCTTTCTTTTCGAATAATCTTGATTCATTTACCTTTATTTTAGGTTAAATAGAAATTTCCTCCATACTGTTTTTAGTTGAGATGAGTCTTTTTGGTGTATCTATAACTTAATTGCAATGGAATTACTTCTTTTTTAGCTAGTGACTAATGGCCAAAATCAACCACCTACTTAACTCTGCAAGTGAGAAAAATAAGTGAGAATAAAACCATCACCAAGTAGCCCTGCAGCCTTGTACTGGAGCAATGGGTGGGGCAATGGGTTTTCTGAGAGGAGGATGGAAAGAGCTGAAAGGAGGTTTGCTGTGAATGCCTAAAAGGCAGAACTTGTTTATTTGGACTTCTGTTGTGACCGTACAATGTTTTTGTCTGTCCCTAAAGTGATGGCTTGGATAATTTCCTTCACTGGCTCTGCATTCAAATGAGCTTTCTGTATGCAACATGACATCAAGGTCTTCTGGTTCTGCCTAACCTCCCAAACCATGCCTGAAAAGCCTGAAGGCATCTGGATACTTCTTTACTCTCCAAATGTATACAAAACTCCTTGTGTTGAAACAGGCAATGGTTCAGAGATGTCTTTCTGAGTATGTTAAATCTTCCTCTTCCCTAGAGCGTACAGGAAACCAAGGAGAACTGGCTGTCCACCAACAGGTCCTTCGGTCTGCACACCTGCAGAACCAGGACTAAAGGGGACACTATGGAGCTCATCTGCCCTGCACCGAGATCAGGTTTTAGCTAGCTCATCTCAGCAGAAAGCAGGGCTGAACAAATTGATTCCATGGCATAGCTAGTACCCAGAAAGCTATTCTTTACGTTTTTCCACTTCCTCTGAGCTGAAATTGCAGCAACTGTTGAAATGGGAAGACAAACCTTCATCTAAATTTCATCAGAGAAGAGTTGTCCTACTGGGCAAAACTCTTCCATGGGCCATGTCTATTTGAATGAAGGTCTTTCCACAAGCTATGGGAACACCAGAATAAAACAGAATCTGAACATATAAATACAAGTTTCAACAGCAACAAATCATATTCCCTGCAATGTCTGCAAAGTGTTGAGATGTTCATGAAACCAGATCACTCATGCAACTGACATCACTGAGGCTTGCAGTGCTTCAGCAGGTGTGTGGTTCTCTGTCCCCTGGAAGCCTGGAACAGGGTCCCATGCTCGAGAGAATGGTAGACATGATATTCCCTCACTATCATGAGAAAAAAATCTGAAACACTGAAAAGAAGCAGACTATGCTGGGCAAGATCTTTTTTTTTTTTTTTTTTTTTTAACTTGGGCACTTCTCTGAGGTGAACTTCTTCTTAAACCTGTGCTAGTTTTTAATTACACCAGCACAAATAAAAACCTTGCAAACGTCTGTGTCTGTTTGTGTTTGTATACATTATGAAGCAATTCTTTGAAAAAGAAATCTGCAGAAGAATTTGCTACCCAGGCTGAGGCCTCATTTGCCAAATTCTATCTGGGATCTAATCCTATAGCTGTGCAGTAAATCCTGAAAATGATGTTTATACTGGAAATGCTGACAGAACTTTTGCCGTAATTACAGCATGTTACTATAAATACATGTCTGTGCAGCATATACATGTAATGTATCCACATACATATGCTGTACACAGTGTTTTTATTAGTCATGAGACATTTCATGTTTGACATTTTTTCAGAAGTAGAGAAGTTGCAGCCTTGAACGCATTCTAACAGCGGAGACAATAATAAAATTATTGCTATATTTATTGTGACGGCTTCACATAGCTGCCATCTTTGATGATGATGTATTGATACAATACATTGCAAGAATAAGCCACTGGACAATGTATACTGCAAAAAGTAAACCTGCGCCAGTAGGAATTTTGAGCTAAATAACAGAGAAAAAAACAAATGTGCAGATGACAGAACTATCTCAATTACACTTTTTCTAGCATATCACAGCAATCTTTCCAATGCAGGTTTTAACAGCCTTCATGCTTTCTAGAAACTCAGAAGGACAGAAGAGGGAAAAAAAAAAAAAAAAAAAAAAAAAAAAAAAAAAAAAAGTTATTTGGAAAGGAAGGAGCATCCACCCAGGTGCCCCAACACACATTACTCCTGTTCTGTGTGAAAAGAAGGCAACAGCTCCATTACAGTATGATGCACAATCCCTTCAGGGTATTGTCACTGTTGTCAATCAAAACAAGTTTTTCCCAAACACATTTACTAAGAAAATCTTGTCTTTTTACTAAGGGACACTGTCAGGAATTGTTAAGAGTAAACAAGGCAAGACTGCTGCCGTTTACATTCGACATCAGAAGGATGCACATTTAGCCATTTCTCAGGCTCAGCCTTTCCCAATGGGCAGAATACTGGAATATGTTGAAACAGAAAAGCCTGATATGTAAGGACAGGCTTGGAGCAAGTCAGTGAAACATAAAGAGAATATACAGGATGAGGAAACGACAATTAGTGTGGGTAGGCGAGTAAGGGGGCTTATCTGTGAGTTTTCTGAAATACTAATTGCAGTTTCTTTCATGAAGATGAAGGCATTTCAAAAGATACACTAAATAATTCTAAATATGCAAAACCTTAAGAATTCTTACTAGCTAATATTCAGCTTACTGGACTTATTTCTGTAGGTCTAGAAGGGCAGGGCTGATTCCAAATCAGCAGGATTGGTTTTATCTTGAGTTCTAGTAATAATCAGTGCTTAGTCTTAAAGACTAAATCCTCAGAGTCATGAGTTGCTAAGATAATCTCAGGCTTTATTATAGTAAAAAGCAGGATTTTCATTGTCATGGTCAAAAATTAGCCTTAGAGTTTCCCCAGGGCTCTATAATAAGAAGGCAAGTGAAAAGTGCCAGAAAGCTTCCTTCAGTTTTAAGCAAAATTATGACTTTTCTCATCTTTTTGAATAGGCAAACAAAACCATAATTCAGACAGCAAAAACAGAAGAGAAAAATGATAAAAATGGGAAAAATGTGAAATTGAAGTCATTTTTTTAACTATCCTACCTGTAGATAAACAAGAGATATGAGAATGACATTGCTGTTATAAGTAATGCCTGAAGCATGGAACAGCTCAGCAAGAGTTTTGATAACTCCAGACAGAACGAGACTATAGAAATATTGACTAATCAATTTCTTACTGAATCAACTTGCTGCCTTAGATCACAGCATGGTTATTTACAAGGTCTGACCTCTGGATCTCATTCTTATTACCCATGCAGATATCTACAGATTTTACCCTCTTATTGAGGTAACAGCACTATTTCATAGAAAAATACAGGAAGAATTATCATCATAGATGTAGAAGACATATAAATGCAGAACAGAAAAAATTCAATGCTATAAACCTAATCTTGTATGTATGTTCTTCCAAATTCATACCTCTAAATTTATAAAAGCAGTCATATAATCAATAACTACTATACTTCACCCTCAGAGAAACCATCCCCCATAAATGTTTTCCATACTCTTTTTTAAAGTGTACTTACACTAGAAGTATTCTAATACTTTACTTAATTATGTACATGACTATATAATTGTGTACAAAGGTGGCATTGATCTTTTATCAGTAGATAAAGTCACTATTGCACTATTGCAGTTGTAGCAATTATTATTGATTCTTCATTTCTTGCAAAATACCTTCAGATTTTTGTGTCTCATCATTAGAATTAGTAAGTGGAAATTGTATTTGCTGGTTATAGTAAAATGCCTTTCTATCCCAGATATCCTATGAAGACCCTACAATAAAAGTTACAAACAGTCTGAGCTCTAGTTTTCTACTATTTGTATTATAAAAGATTATACCGTGACTAGATAAGAATAGAGAACTACTGGGATATTTTTGATTTGCTTTACAGTTTTGTTCCATTTTACCCAGAAATGTGAAAATCTGAATAAAGACTGAACACATATTCAGAGTTGAAAACAATATGTGTAATTTCATAGACATTAAAGATTCCATAATTGAATTTAGGATTGTCTCTGGGACAAAAGAGACCAGCTTGCAGGAGGCATCCTAGAGGGACACAGATCTGGAAAAAATGCCTCCAAACAACAAGGACAGTTGAATTGTTCAAGGGAAAAAAGGCCAACATAATAATAGCCATTAGCACAAGGCAAGTACACTACTTGTTTGAGCTAAAGTGGCAATGCTGACATGGTCCTGTGTTGTAGAAAACAATACAATAATTAGAAAGCTTCATACATAGTCTATGGGAGACTGGGAAGAGTTAGAGGTAAGAGAATTCTTTATAACCTAATCCCATAATATTTCTGAAATAAATTCTTTAAAACAGGTTATTTCTATGCTATTAAATAAAAAAGTTGCAGGCAATGAATTTGAGCACTGGACAGGACCACTAGTCTTCCGTAGTGTGTAATTGTTAGCATACTCCCTGGCAGGGTTTTCGCCTGTTCCAGTTAGTCCTCCAAGACAATGCCTGGGCACGGTTCAGGGGATAACATGTGCCAGAGTCATTCCCAAAAGGCCATTTGGAGAAGAATGCAGCCATTTGGGTGTCCCCCACCCTACACACTCTTAACTTTGCAGCAGTCAGCACTGTACCCTCAAACACTCCTCATGCCACAAGACACTCTATGCAATAAATGCCCTTAGCTTCATGCCATAAAAACATCACTCTGGTAGATAACAGTCTTCATGTTATCTCAGACACTACAAGCAAAAAAAGAAGTGGGGAAAAAAAAAAAAAAAAGCCCAAGGAAGTTACAGGGGCCAGAGGATACCCCAAGGACCCTCATGCCCTAGGACTATGTAGTGTGAATGCAGGCAATTTATCCTGTTTGGCCTTTGGGGCAGACAGTGGTCTCTGGCCTTGTTTTATTTATCAGTATAGACAGACCAAAGAAACTCCCACTGATACCTGTGTTGCATGCTACCGGATACCAGAGCTCTCAATATACATGCAGTACTGAAGATGCTGCCATTTTATTTTTGTATTTGCAACCGTGCAATTGCATCAGTAGCCAATTCAATAAGACAAATCAGCAATATTTGATGGGGGAAATTTGACAAATTATCAATTAAATGCAAAAAGACATTCTGAGTGTCACAGGCTTTCAGTAAGAATCCCACAAAGTTCAAGTCATTATCACCCGAGGTCCCTGGCAGCTGACAGATATAAGGCCATCTCTTCAAGGCAGTAATAAAATCAATATACAGACTCATAGGGGTGGCTGTATGGTTACCTGAGGCTGTATGCCCTGCTGCGTTATGGTGCGTAAGATTTCCAATTTCATGTACCACTGGCACATAAAAGAACAATGTGGCTAGCAAAAAGCTCAGTCCTCTTTGATTCCCCAGCTCAAATGAAGAAGAAAGGTTTTCTCAGCTGGTTCAGTTAGAGAAAAGGAAGCAAAAACTCAAAACAAGGACTCATAGAGAGCAAGGCACAGACTGACATTGCTGAATCTATTGTAAATTTCCTTAATCACTTAGCTACAGCATCTCCTTTCACAGCAACATGGTACCAAGGTATTTTCAGCATAAGAAATGCAGAACTACCAACACGGGTTATCTTCAGCATTGTAACAAAGCAAACTGATGTGTAAAAGAAAATAGGTAACTGTTGAGGAAGTATTCACATTGTCTGACTTTAAGTATGCATTTCTTCAATTTTGTACTCTGGAAATTTATATAAACTATCTGGAATATCCAGGGTCCTGACACAACAAAGCAAAATACTTTCCTTCTGCATCACCCGAGATTAGAAGACAACTTCATCTGCAGCCTGAGAAACTGCAGGATCGTAACTCTATTATAATCTGTGACAGAATATGTTGTGACAATGAATAATACTACAGCAGAATAAACACACTTTTTCAGGTATTTCCTGAACATATAGAATAGGAATTTATCTAATAATAGTTAGGGAATTTTATGTCCATTTGTATTAGGTTTGTGTGGCAAGATTTTGGTAGCTGGGGAGTTACAGGGTGGCTGCTGTGAAAAGCTGCAAGAAGCTTCCCCCATGTCTGACAGAGCCAGTGCCAGCTGCTGCCAAGACAGACTTGCTGCTGGCCAAGGCCGAGCCCATCAGCCATGGTGGTAGCATGGGAGAACATATTTAAGAAGGGGGAAAAGTTGCCGTGCAACGGTAATTGCAGCTGACGAGAGGAGAGCGAATATGTGAGGGAATCAACTGTGCAGAGCCCAGGTTCAGTGCCGGAGGAGGCAGGAGGTGCTGCAGGCACCGGAGCAGAGGTTCCCCTGCAGGCCGTGGTGCAGCCCATGGGGAGGCAGCTGTGCCCTGCGCCCAGGGAGGGGAACGGTGGGGCAGAGACCCACCTGCAGCCCGGGGAGGGCCCCACGCAGGAGCAGGGGGATGCCCGAAGGAGGCTGTGACCCCGTGGGAAGCCCACGCTGGAGCAGGCTCCTGGCAGGACCCGTGGCCCCATGGAGAGAGGAGCCCCCGCTGGAGCAGGTTTGCTGGCAGGACTCGTGACCCCGTGGGGCACCCACACTGGAGCAGTCTGTTCCCGAGGGACTGCAGCCTGTGGGAGGGACCCACGCTGGAGCAGGGGAAGAGTGTGAGGAGTGCTCCCCCTCGGGAGGAAGGAGCAGCAGAGACAACGAGTGATGAACAGACTGCAACCCACATTTCCCATTACCCTGTGCTGCTGGGGGCAGAGGAGGAGGTAGAGAAATCAGGAGTAAAGTTAAGCCCAGGAAGAAGAGAGGGTGGGGGGAGGTTGTTTTAAGACTTAGGTTTTATTTTGTCATTATC
>NW_020799097.1:18261915-18270694 GCF_003259725.1 Athene cunicularia
TTGGGGTTGTTTTCAGTGTAATCTCTTTGTGAAGTTACAACTAAGTTCACTCATTTTCTCATGCAAAGGCCATTGCAATCAATAGTTATCCTTCCAGTGACTTAGATGCATTTTGATTTAGTGCAATTCTGTACCATTGTGATGCAGCCAAATCACTTAAATGAAAGCGAAGTGAAGCCATAAGATATAAAATCTTGACTTTATTCTCTTTGCTTACTTCATGTGTGTGGTACTGCATTGTGTATAATTGGGATGATATGCAAATACTACTCTCCAGAAAACCTTGACAACTCTTATAGGAAAAAAAAAGGCAGTTATATCCAAGAATTTCTTAACTTTTGCCTCTTTTTGACAAATCTTAATCTTATTTAGTGTAGATTTTGAAATCTCATATTAATGAAGTCAATTACATCAGCAATGTGATACATTTACTATATTGCATTTGTACTGGCTTTTGTGGCAAGGTTTTTGGGAGGCAGGGAGGTTGCAGGGGTAGCTTCTCTGAGAAGACACCAGAAGCTTCTCCCATGTGGGATGGAGTCAGTGCCAGCCAGCTCCAAGACAGACCTGCCACTGAGTGCGTCTGACCAACATTAGGAGTGTCACTCTGATACCATATTTAAGAAAAAGTAAAAAATACTGCACAACAGCATCTGGGAGAAAGGAGTGTGAATATGTGAGGGAACCAACTGTGCAGAGCCCAGGTTCAGTGCCGGAGGAGGCAGGAGGTGCTGCAGGCAGAGAGCAGAGGTTCCCCTGCAGGCCGTGGTGCAGCCCATGGGGAGGCAGCTGTGCCCTGCGCCCAGGGAGGGGAACGGTGGGGCAGAGACCCACCTGCAGCCCGGGGAGGGCCCCACGCAGGAGCAGGGGGATGCCCGAAGGAGGCTGTGACCCCGTGGGAAGCCCACGCTGGAGCAGGCTCCTGGCAGGACCCGTGGCCCCATGGAGAGAGGAGCCCCCGCTGGAGCAGGTTTGCTGGCAGGACTCGTGACCCCGTGGGGCACCCACACTGGAGCAGTCTGTTCCCGAGGGACTGCAGCCTGTGGGAGGGACCCACGCTGGAGCAGGGGAAGAGTGTGAGGAGTGCTCCCCCTCAGGAGGAAGGAGTAGAGACAAGAAGTGATTAACTGACCACAAACCCCAATTTCTGTCACTCTGTCTCTTGGGTGGAGGAAGGAGGTAGAGAATTCAGGAGTGAAGTTGAGCTCGGGAAGAGGATTTAGTTTTAGTTAAGATTTGGTTTTTATTTCTCATTACACTATTCTGATTTGATTGGTAATAAATTAAATTAATTTCCCTGAGTTGAGTCTGTTTTGCTTGTGATGGTAACTGGTGAGTGATCTCCCTGGCCTTATCTCAACCCATAAGATTTTTGTTATATTTTCTTTCCCTGTCTAGCTGAGGAGGGGAGTGATAGAGTGGCTTTGGTGGGCACCTGAATGTCCAGGCAGGGTTAACTCACCACATCCTTGCAGGATCTGGATAAGAGTGTCTACTGCTTATAAACTTTCCTGTCACTGTTAATTGTGGCTTTTGGTACTACCTCTCTTAATTTCTGTAGCTCTGACCTTGCCTCCTTGTTCTGTTGCTTCCCTCCTCCTACCCTTGCTTCTGCCTTTGGGCAATTGCTGCTCCTGCATCACTGCATGCATCCTTCCTCCAGGGTCTGGTTCCTAATTTTTCTCCTTTCCTTATTCTCCTTACTGTCCTTTCCTTTTCTTCCCTTTTCCATCCCTATCTCTGCAACACCTCTCATGCCCATGGGCACCCTGGGCCCTACTTTCTGGAAAGTCTTATTCAGGCTCAGAAACACTGGGTGGCTGCAGGTCAGGGATGATCCAGGGACAATCCCAGCACACACCACAAATAGGTGCATGCTCAGAGGAGACAGAAGCCTCAGGAGATGTAGCTATCAGCTCCACAATATCTTTAAAGATCATTAAGAAGCTAAAGTATTTTAGTGGCTAAGGTGGCTAAAGTATTTTTTTGGGCATACATGGGCAGAGAGCACACAGAGACAGTATAAGGCATAGTTCTGGTGCTGTGACCAGCTTTCAGTCAACAGCGAAAGCAGTGTTTTCCAGCACTGGGGATTTCTGAGTGAAAAGACTGTGAGAACTGCTTTAACGTGGGCGCTGGAGTAAGGGACAGAGCCAGGCTCACTGAGAAATTAGGGGATGTACCCTCTCTCCTTGACTTGAGTCATGTAGTGGGAGTGCAGCAGGTTCCTCAGAGCTGAAATACAGGATGGGTAGGAGCAGCCAAAACCATGCTCTAACCCTCCCGCTGCACACTACCTCCAACTCCTACCTGTTGGGGTGCCTGATCCTCTGCTGCTGTTTAGGGAATCAAGTCTGCACTATCCACTATCTCCCTCTATCCTAATAAACCACTCCTCCACAGGCTGTGCCAACATTGCTGCCACAGCCTGGTAAGAGAGTACAACTTGGAAGTTAATGAAGGTGAAAAAGACTGCTAACATTTTCCTAACACTATTTTCTTGATCTTTCCTCTCTCATAAAAAGACACTGTACTCCAGTAACATGTTTCCATAATAGTGGGTTCACAAATAACTAAAATAATTTAAAAAAACATTTTCCCTCTTAAGGCAAAGATGGGAAATTTTGAGTGTAAAACGTTAATAGTTTGAGGAAATTATATAGGGGTGCATAATGGAAAGTTTCCAGTTGCTTTAATCTACAATATACATATATATCACAGAAACACATCATGGTTGAGGTTGGAAGGAACCTCTGAAGGGCATCTGAACCAACCCCCATGCTTAAGCAGGGCAACCTAAAGTTGCCCTGAACTGCATCTAGACAGCTTTTGAGTATCTCCAAGGAGGGAGACTCCACAACCTCCCTGGGCAACCTGTGCCAGAGTTGGGTCACCTTCACAGTCACAAAGTGTTTCCTGATGTTCAGACAGTACCTCCTGTGTTTCAGGTTGTACCCGTTGCCTCTGGTCCTGTCAATTAAAAATGATGTAATGGTCTGTGTGAACTAAGCAGATGGGAGCTAATTTATGGATTTTGTTCTAGTGCCCAACTGAACTGTGCAGCACATGACAGTCCCTGGCAAAACCTTCAGTTCATTTTGGAGACAGAAGTCTTGCAGTTGACGCTGAAACATCCTGAAACATGTCAGCTACTCATGGGCTCAGGGTTTGGCATTGGACATCTTTAATTCCAAAGATATTAAATACTACCTCTAGTCAATTCAACAAGTGGCTTTTTTTTTCCAGAATTAACCTTCATACTCACACATCTCAGCATGAATTACCACAAAAAACTTTAAAATTGGGTAGCAGGTAAGACCTGAAGCTTTTAGTTCCCTTTAGCCTTTGCTGAGCCACTGTTCTTTAAATTGCTGCTACAGCTATTTAATTTCCCTCCCCAGCATTACCAGTTGTTGGTTTCATTTTGTTTTTATTTTTATTTTTATTTTTATTTTTATTTTTTTTTTTTTAATTTTTATTTTATTTTTATTTTTATTTGTTTCTGCTTGCTTGAATGGTGGAAGATAATAGCCATGTCACAGTGATGGCACCAGCCCTGGTGCTGTCACGGCCATGTCACAGTGGACAGCCACTAGCTCCTGGCACCAGCCCTAGCAGTATAGTGACCATGTCATGGTGGGCAGAAATGATGGTGGTGGCTCCTGTTACAGTGGGGTTGGTGACATGATTGGCCCAGGACAAGTGTCTCCTGGCTGTCATTAAGATAAGGAATGGACAGTCCTGGTGTGAGGCTGAGAAAGCCCTGGGCAGGGAGGGAGGGGCTGCCCATGGCAACAGAGTTGCTCCGTTTGTTGATTCTCCTGTCTTTGACAGCCACAGCCCTGGACAGACACAACCAGATCATGGCACACTCTGGTCCTCTCCCTCCTTCACTGCTCAGCTGCTGAGTGTTGCAGTATGTACAAGGATATCAACCTAAGCTTAAAGAAACACACATAGCTCCATTCTGTACCACATCATGGTCTTGCAGGTGGCTGGAGGATCACCACAACCATGGAGGAACTGAGCTCCACACCACCCATCATCTCTGTACCCGGTCCTGGTCCTAGAGGCAGCTGGAAGGGCAAAGGGAGCTTCACGCTACACCTCTCTTCTGTGTGAAACTTCCCTGTGTCTAACCTCTTTACAAACATACAAGGGAAAACTGGAATTCACCTCATGAAAAAGACAAGTCCTGAACTTCATCATCATTATTTGTCTTAATAAAAATTTGTAATGAGAGCCTCTATGAACTACATACTAGCACTAAAATATCTGCCTTAGCTATTTCCTGCTAGTTTCCTAGATGTTTGTTCTCCCAGAGAGCGCAATGGCAATTTATTAATATCCATTGTTCAGCCCTGTGGACATATTTACACTTCCCAGTAGGAAATGCATAAATATGTAAGTAGGCATATCTGTGTACATAGATATATAGATATACTTTTGCATGTATATGTTAGGTGTGTATTATATGCATAAAGGGAAAGTCACTATATGAAAACAGTATCAGATCTTGACAACAACCCACCAAAAACCTATGAAATTACTGTCCCTGCAGCCTTAACTCTCCTTGTTTGTGTATGTGGCTCCGTTAGCTGAAAGCATGCACAGAATGAGAAAGACTCCATGGTCTGTGGCAGTGGAGATCTCTTGTGCCTGTTTATTGAAAGAGAAGATTTCTTTTTCTTTTGCTCTTTAATTTTTACCTTATTGATTTCTTGCTTTTTCTATTTGATGAATATTGACTGTACTCATGCAGTGTTGCACTCATACTGGCTGTTTTATTTCTCCCTTTCTTGTTTATTCATTCTGGTAATTTACTTGGGGTATGAAAATTGCTGAGTGTCACAGAATCACAGCATCACAGAAGTTGGAAGGC
Organism: Athene cunicularia; assembly: GCF_003259725.1. Lineage (NCBI taxonomy): Eukaryota > Metazoa > Chordata > Aves > Strigiformes > Strigidae > Athene > Athene cunicularia. Next base: position 18,266,798 of record NW_020799097.1, read on the forward strand.
ACCTCTGGAGACCAAACTAGTCCCTCCCCAAGGGAGGGTCAAACGTAGCAGATTGCTGAAGGCCATGTCCAGACATGTTTTAGTATCTCCAAGGATGGAAACTCCATAGCCTCTCTGGGCAACCTGTTCCAGTATTTGACCACCCTCAAAATAAATTAAAAAAAAAAAAATCATGTTTAGACAGAATTTACTATATTTCAATTTGTACCCACTGCCTCTTGCCCTGCCACTAGATACCCCTGACAAGAGTCTGCCTCTGTTTTCTTTACTACCCCTGTCAGGAATTCATACACATTGTTAAGATACCCCTGATCCTTCTTCAGGATTAATTGTCACAGCTCTCAGAATATCTCCTCAAATAGTTAGATGATCTAAACATTCAATCATCTTTGTGCTGGGTGTACTCCAGCATGTCCATGTATCTCTTGTACTGGGGAGCCCAGCACTGGTCATAGCAACCAGATATGTGTCTCACCAGTGTTGAGCAGAAGTCAGCACTCAATCTCCTTGTAATGTTCTTACTAATACTGTCCAGGACACAATGGGCCTTCTTTGCTGTGAATGTGCATTGCTGGCTCTTGGTCAACCATTTGTGCATCAGTACCCTCAGGGCCTTCTCTTCAAAGCTGTTCTCCATCTGATTGCCCCCCAGCATGTACTGGTGCCTGCAGTTATTTCTCAAAATGAGTTTGAATTTCCCTTTGTTGAACTTTCTACTGACTCATTTCTCCAACCTGTTGAGGTTCCTCTGAATGACAGCACAGTCAGAACCCTAGAAAGTCAAGATAAACAATCCACTGCTCTCCCCTTGTCCTCTAAGCTAGACATTTCATTGTAGAAAGCTATCAGGCTCGTCAGGCCTGATTTTCCCATGATAAATATATGCTTAGTACTCCAGATCATCTTCTTGTCCTTCATGGTTCCCAAATTCCCAGGATTAGTTGCTCCATGAGTTTCCCAGGAATTAAGATGAAGGCTTTAGTTTCCTAGATCCCTCTTCTTGCCCTTCTTGAAGGTGGAGGTGACATCTCCTTCCTTCCAGTTCTCAGGAATATCCTTAAATTGCCATGACCTTACAAATAAAATGGAGAGTGACCTTGCAGTGACATGAGTCAGTACCAGCTCCCTCTGAACTCATTAGTGTATGTCATCAGGGCACATGGACTGGAATGTATCTAGTTAGTTTAAATGTTCCCTAACCTGATCATCCTTCACCAAGGGCAAGTATTCCCTGTACCAGACTTTCCCACATGTCTCAGGGACCTGAGATTCATGTTGTCTAAACTTGCCAGTGAAGACCAAACTGAAGAAGTCATTGAGTACCTTGTTCTTTTGGTATCTTTTGTCACCAGGTCCCCAGCCCTACTCAGCAGTGAGCCCACATGTTCCCTAGTCTTCCATTTGCTGTTGATAGACTTGTAGAAGCCCTTCTTGAGACCCTTCATGTTCCTTGACAGATTCAACCTAAAATGGGCTTTGGTTTTCCTAGCCCCACCCCTGCATGCTCTGACAGTGTCTCTATTCCTCCTGAGTCATATTCTTCCTGGGGAAGCACTGTCCCTGCTTCTACCTCCTGATCACTTTCTTTTTTAAGTTTAGTGAGGAGCTCCTTGCTCATTTATGCAGGTGTGCTAACACCTTTGCTTGAGCGCTCATCAGGATGGATAAATCTTGAGCATGGAGACAGTGTTCCCTGAAAAACAACCAGCTTTCTGTACCCCTCTTTGCTCCAGGGCTGTTCCCCCTGGGACTGAGAAGCTCTTGATGTATGGACTGGATGAGTAGCCACCGAGTTGGACTAAAAACTGTCAGAATGGCTGGGCCCACTGATCAGTGGCACAAGGTCTGTTTAGAAGCCAGTGACTAGAGGTATACCCTAGGGATCAATACTGGGTCCAGTGTTGTGCAACATCTTCATTAATGATCTGGGTGATGGGGCAGAGTGTAACCTCAGCAAGACTGCAGGTGACACTAAACTGTGAGAGAGTTGTGCTGCCATCCAGAGGGACCTCAACATGCTGGAGAAATAAGCTGAAGGAACCTCATGAAGTTCAACAAGAAGTCCTGCACCTGAGGGAAAACAACCCCATGCACCAGTGTGTGCTGTGGGCCACCCAGCTGGAAAGCAGCTTGGCACAAAAAGACTTGGGGCTCCTGGTGGACACCAGGCTGGGGACAAGAGCTAGCAGCGTGCCCTTGCAGTAAAGAATGCTAACGGTATTCTGGCCTGCATTAGGGAAAGCATTGCCAGCAGGTTGAGTGAAGTGATCCTTCCCCTTTATGCAGCTCTCGTGAGGCCACACGTGAAGTACTTTGTCCAATTCTGGGCTCCTCAGTACCAGGGAGACATGAACATACTGGAGACAGCCCAGCAAAGGGCCACAAAAATGATTAAGGGATGTGAGCATCTCTCTCATGAGGAAAGGCTGAGAGAGGTGGGAGTGTTCAGCCTGGAGAAGGCTCAGGGGGATCTCATCCATGTATATAAATACTTGAAGGGAGGGTGTAAAGAACATGGAAAGAGTCTCTTTTCAGCAGTGTCTGGTGACAGAGCAAGAGGCAAGGGCCACAAACTGAAACACAGAAGCCTCTGAACATGAGCAAACACTTTGTTACTGTGAGTGTCACCAAGCATGAGCAGTTACCCAGGAACAGACATTGTGTAGCCTCCACCCTTGGAGATATTAAAAAGCTGTGGTGACATGGTCCAGAGCAACTGGCTCAAGGTGACCCAGCTTGAGCAGGGTGGTTGGATCAGATGACCTCCGGAGGTCTCTTCCAACCTCAACCATTCTGAAATTCTGTGATTCTTCCAAACAGGCTGAAGTGACCTCTCCTGAAGACCAGAGTTTCTCCATTCTTCCTGAAGAGGCTAAAGTCTGCTCTCCTGAAGGCCTGGGTTGTGATCCTGCTTTCTACCCTGATTCTTCCTTGTAGGATCTTGAACTCAACCAACTCATGGTCACTGCTGCCAAGATTGTAACTTAGCTTCACACCTCTGATTAATTCTTTGTTGTTTGTAAGTAGGAGATCCAGCAGAGCATCTTCATCAGCTCCTCAAACACCTATGCCAAGAAATTACCATCAAGGCATTGCAGAAACTTCCTGAATTGCTTGTGCCCTACTGTATTGTCCCTTCAGCAGATAACAGGGTGGTTAACATCCCCTATGAAGAGTAGGACCTGCAGACCTGAGGCTTCTTCCAGTTGTTTGAAGAAGGTTCTCAGCTGGATCATCACCCACCTCTAGGCAGAGCTCCATGCATCCCCGCTGCTCTCTCACATAAAGGGCAATTCTCTCTCCTCACTATCCCAGCCCGTCCTTCCTAAGAGGCTGTACCCCTCCGTTGCAGCACTCCAGTTGTATGAGCTATCCCACTGCTTGTCTGTGATCGCAGCGAGACCACACTCCCTCGCTGGCTGTTCCCCGTGCTGCAGGTGTTGCTGTGTAGGCACTTCAGCGGGTGCCCCGCTTGTGCCGAGTCCCCATACAAGAGTACGAGACCTTCTCCCATGCCCCATCCTCTCAGCACATATGTGCATATGCTGCAGGTGGGGCCCTTTCCACCCTGTTTGGCTGTTTCCAAGGTGTCTCCCGCCCACTGTCACCCCGCACCCTTTGCTTACAAAGCCAGTCTGCAACCTCTGCCCTTAATCGCTGGTCTCCCCTTCCCCTCTTCCCCTCTCCCATCATTCCTAGTTTAGATCCCTCCACACCAGCTCGGCCGGCCTGTGGGCAAAGATGGTTTTGCCGCCCCATCCGGGTGGGTCCCGTCTCTTCTGGCAGTGCTCCGTCCCCAGAGCCGAAGCCCCGCGGTCGGCACCGGCTGAGCCCCCGGCTGTTGGACCGCGGCCTGCCCCCGCTCCTCCCGATCTTCTCCCTCGCTGGCGGGGCCCC
>NW_020799097.1:18270744-18273340 GCF_003259725.1 Athene cunicularia
CAGCCGGGACAGGGGCCGGGCTGCTGCCAAGAGACCAGGAGGAGGAAAAAAAAAAATTATTTTTTTTTTTCCCCCCCAAGTAATTCGTATTTCCCGTTAATTCCCGGCTTTTCCTTGGGTTGTCTCACCAAAGCAGAACACATTTTCTTTGCATGTGTTAATTCAACATAGATATATTTAGTGCTGAATACATGCTAATTCTTGAAGGGAAAAAAAAATCTGCTGAGTTGGGCACTCTGAGCAAGTAGAAAAATTGGGTTCAAAACCTCTCGTGAGGAAGAAACAAATGGTTCCTTGTCCTATGTTTTCTTGATATGTGCGCTAAATGCTAAACTCCAATGGGAATGTGAACAGCTCCTGCATTTAAAAAGGCTGAACCCTGTTTCGTTAGGTCTCTAGCCTGAGATTAAGCTTCTGCTCCTGGATCACAAGTGGGAAGGAGTAATATTCAGTTTTAAGGAATTGATGGAGGTACCGAGAGGGCTGTAAAAAAAAGTAAACCTATGTAATTAAAATATATTTTTTTTCTTTTTTAATCAAGCCACTGAAAAGATGTAGAGAATTAAATTGTGACAGAAGTTTCCAAACTCTCTCAAAAAAAATGTCATCAATGTTCTCATCCAACTCTAGTGGAACTGAGCAGCACATAGGTGGACATTATTTGTTGCACTGAACCCATGAGCTTTATAAAATTTATGCAAACAAGAAGAATAATAGTTAATTTATGACAAAAGCTCAGGGGTGTGTCCACAGGGAAAATTCAAGAAAGATTCACTTCTTTAAGTGGATTAGCAAAACCTCATTAAGCTTCTTTGAGGATCCCCGTATTCAGTATTAAACTGTCTTTACACTTACACTAAAAGTGAGTTTTAACACTTTAAATTTTCACCTTTAGTTCATCTGGATTGATTTCCCTCAGTGTCTATTTAGGAAGATCCCAAGCAATTGGATTTTAGGCAGTTTGCAGCAGCACAAAAGGGATGTTAAAGATTTTAAGATTCATCCTCTGAATCCAGGACCAAGGTCATTACCGCTGCTATGGTGAAGAACCATTCCTGCACCGTCTGCATCGTAATATGAGGTGCTGTCTGGAGATGCAGGCTCAAAACCAGGATTTCTCTTGTCTGTATGAGTCCTCAGAGACCTCCACATGAAAGGTAAGTACCATGAGTGCCGAATTTAGTCACTGTCCTGAAATTCTTTGGAAATACAGGTGAATGCAGTTCAAAATTAAGACACCTAGGCATAGAATTCTATAGGGACACTCCCTATTTATGGTTGTACTGACTGCCTGAGCCTCCACTGTAGTTGCTGGAGCCTCCACAGAAGTTCAGCCACTGGAGACTCAGTCCAGCTGCTTGAACATGGGATGTCTCACAAGACAGTTGATTTTGAGCCTGATTCAGTACATCCTCATGAGAATAGAAGATGAGACATGCTGAATGAACAAACATGAGGGCACCCCAGATGGAACTAGATATCTATGTTTAGGTAAATAAAAGGTACGCTAGGTCTTCTGCACTAGAAATAGCTGATCTTTGTTTCTCCTTTATTGACCACGATGGGAGGTTTGATACATTCTGTGCCTTCAAACAAATATATTTACAGGCCTTAATTTTGAACCTTATAAATAAATTATAAGGTCCAAATTTTATTATATTTATTAAAATTTAAGGTTATAAACTTAATTATAAACCTAAAATCAGTGCTGTTTTTTTCCTTTTTTTTAAAATTCCTGATCTCAGATATTTGACATGTGTTCAGCTGAATTTGCATTTATAGTACAGTTTTAGGTAAGTTATAGGCACCCATGTCTCCTGAATTTGTGCGACCAAATAAGGGTATGGCAGTCTGTCATGAGGAAGAATCTTATGAGTTTTTGGATGCAGAGCTAAGAAATTTGTAACCCTGTTCTGACCATGAAGTAATTTGAGGCACTAACACCCCAGTATAGATGGGATTACAGTGGACTGGATCCTCTCTAGTATATCTGTCTTGTAGACTAGCACACAGGACACAGGTCTGCTTATGACCATCCTCGCTCCAACACTCATTTTGCCATTGCTAGAATTTTGGGGGTAAATAGAGGCTTCTAAGCACTTCTAGGCACATAAAGAAATTGTTGAGTGATTTTTTTACTGGCCTGTTGCTCAGTTACACACTTATGTCCTACATAAGCAAATTCCTACATGGGCAATACCTGTGAGACAAAAGCCAAAATAGACTTTCTTAAAGGCTCTTCTCTTCCTGTGAGTTCTTACTGGCTTTTCAAATAACTCAGCCTTTTTTTTTTTTTTTTTTTCAGGGACAAAACCAAATATACTGCATGTCCCTGGATGGTTCTGGGAACAGCTTACAGCAGTGGAAAGCTAGTGGAAGAGGCGGGGGGACTCCCCTCTTGTAACTTCCAATAATGCCTTGATTTTGTGACAAGCTCCAAAACACAAAAGTGCTGTTATTTTTCTGGTCTGGGAGGGGGGGAAATGAAAGCAAGAAACTCGTCCTTTTCCCGAGTTGTCTTTGCTCCTGTGAGTTCGTAGGAGCTGGTGGCAGCTGCCGGCAGAGCCTGCCGGGAGCGGGGTGCCGGCGGCGGGGG